>NW_028301164.1:2315000-2480000 GCF_049000335.1 Polistes dominula
TCTAAAGCCAGTACCTCTGCAAAGCGACAAACTTGGAGGTCACAGAACGGCGGATAACGGGCCACCATTACTGGGACCAGCTAAAGTGCCTCTCGTTTAAAATAAGAAGTAAACAAATTAAATAAAAGAAGATAAAACAAGAAGATATATATAATGAAGAAGAAAACTACACAACAAGAAAAAAACAAACAAACAAACAAACAGACAAACAAATAATGAATTTCATTTTGCGATCCAAAGACACTCGTTTATATAATCGCTTTATCTAGAGAGCGAATTAATTAATTAATTAACTATAACATTATATATTTACATATGTAAGAAGCTAGCGAGCTATACTTGGCTCTACTTGGCTGTGAATCCTTTCATGGGAAGCGTCTTTTTTAATTGTAAATTATGATTGATCATACACACCGTTACTCGCCTTCCCTTCACCCTCTTCCACCTCCCTGAAACCCTGTCCTTTTATTTCGTCGCATTTTTTATATATAAATATATAAATACGTCTGAAAAGACGATTATTTTGTAAAGTAGATAAAAAATTGAAAAAAGATTGGAGAGAGAGAGAGAGAGAGAGAGAGAGAGAGAGAGAGAGAGAGAGAGTGGATTATACAAAGAAATGAGAGAATGTGGTGTATGAATAATGACAAATGGAAAACGTTTGAAGAGAAGTTACATTAAAATATTGTAACAGAATGAACACATTTTTTGATAGCGCGTTAGATGACAAACTTTGTAAATAGAAAATTAATTTAGTAAGTTTACTTTTTCGCTATTGATTAGCTATCATGAGAAATATCTTCGAAATAATGCATATATTTATATATGTACGTGTATAATATTGTACTATGCAACAATGTGCTATAGAAAATCAAATATTTGAGAAAGCTCGGTCTTTCCGATATATAAACAAAACAAAAAAATAATAATAAAATAAATAGATAAATAAAGACAACTCGGTTATCGCCGCAAACTGTTGGTTGTTGGTTAAATGTTGTTACAAGTAGAGAACAAAACAAACAAAAATAATGATGAGATGTGTAATGAAATTTTTACGATTGTGCCTTTTTTTGTGTAACAAAAGATAGAAGAAAAATTAAAAAAAAAGAAGAAAAAAGAAAAAAAAAGGGGGAAGATAATACGATAAATGCGATAGAAGAAGAAAACAATGTCAATGATGGAGACTTGCCGATATAAACTAGCCGAGAATAGTGAAAACAAGCATATATACATAATTACACAATGCATACATACTCTGTGGCATTTTTGCAATGTCCGATCCCATTGATCGTACAACGCGTATTTATCGGACATATATTTCTATATGTATTCCATTATAAACATTTATATTGTGATATAGTATGACTTAATATTATTATGTAAAAGTTGTTGTTATATATATATATTATTAGACAGATCTGTGTAATATCGCGCGAGTTTTTCAATCGCATTATTTTCATCGTGATTCACAAATTATTTACATCACATCAACAAACTCGCGAAAGGGATTATTAATACTAATAATAATTATAATAATTATAATAAAAATAATAATAATAATAATAATAATAATAATAATAGTAATAAATCGATATGAAAGAAAATGAATTCTAGGAAAATATAACGGAAGGTTTTTTTTTCTCAATACTGCATCTCTATTTATTTGATCTGTTTCTTTTTTTCTTTTATATATATATTGATATATATATATATATATAATATGTGTGTGTGTGTGTTGTTATTGTTGAATTTGCTTTTCTTCTTGTTTTTCTTGTTCGTTCTTTTTCTTTTTTTTAGGAATTACATATACATACCACCACGTCAATACCCGATCTATGGGAAGGGTACGTCATAACTCTATAAAACATACATTTTTGTTTGATCGGCTCAAAAGATCTTCTTGTAATCAGAATTTTTGTTTTGTTTATTTTTTTTTTTAAATCTTTTTTCTATTTTTTTTTTTTTTTTGTTGAAATTGCAATCATAAAACGCTAGTAATAATATAAATGTTTTGGCATCACAGTTTGAAATCGTACAGCATCTTTCTTTCTTTCTTATTCCAAGTCCGTCTATATTTTTTTTCCTTTATTTTAATTTTTGTTTTTGTTATAATATTTCACTCGTATTTCGCGCTGTTTTTTTCTTTTTTTTTCTTCTTTTTCTCATTAATCAATCAATCACCTCTTTCGTACTTTTTAATTAATGCTGGAGAAGACAACATTTTTAGTTTATAAAAATACAGTCCCAAGGTATATATATATATATATATTTTTTTTTTATGTAGTTCTGCCTCATTTATTTGTTTTTCCATTTCCTTTTCATTGTTGTTCTTTCGTTTGTTAATTTTCGAATCGGATAAATCGGCTATTTAAAATGTCAATCGAATTTTAAGCATGATATATTATATACATATATATGTAATTTAGGAATATCAAATTCTTTTGACATATCGTCAGTCGATTCGTCACAACCCGCACATAATGCGTTTTATTAATTAATTACAAATTGTAATGATTTTATTTATTCCTTCTTCTTCTTCTTGTATTATTTTATTATCATGTTTTTTTCTCTCTCTCTTTAAATGTGTTACTTTAGAAGACAATTTCACCGAACGATTTAACGTAAGCTTCGTGAAGTTTGTTGATAAAATCTGGATCGCTTCTTAACAGATAATTAAAAGCTTGAAGTAGTTGATTCCTTGTCAGCGGTTCTAATGGCCTAGCTAAAGGTTCCGCAGGACTTGGAGCCGCAAACATAACAGGTGGTATCAATGCAGGTGCTAATCCTGTACCCGATAAAGATGGAGTTGTGATAATATCTTCTGAAGCCTGAAATAAATAATGCAGATATATATGTATATAGGAAAAATTAGGCATACACAAAAATACAAAAATATATATATATATATAAATTATTCTTACTGTATTGGCAGGCGCTTGAGCGAACAAAGATGAAAGAGGATTTGTATTACTAGTAGTAATAATATTTGAAGTTTGATGATTAGTTATATTAGAAGGTGTTGTATTTGTTGGTGATTGTATCCTAAGAAATCCAGTTGAACCATTATTTTCATCATTACTTTGGCTTATCGGTGGTTGAAGATCTAGAGAAACTGTTGCTGTTGTAGAAATTGACGACGATTCTTGAGAAGCAGGTTTGTTGTTCCTTCTTTTAGACCTGTTTAACAAACTTAAACTACCTGAGTTAATCGATGGCGTTGGGGGAGTAGGTTTTAGTGACTGCAACGATATAGGTTGTGGAGTTATCGATCTCTGTTGTTTTTCGATATGCTCTAATGTGTGCGCTGCTGGATGGGACATTAATCGTGCAAGTAATAAAGGCTTATTTTCATTTGGGCCTGTAGTTATAGCAGTTGGTTGATCACCAGCTTTGAAATGTCCGGTATTTACCTAAATCATATTATAACATCAATTTTATAATAATGAGTGTTACAATCTATTTATTAATAAATTATGTAATCAACACTAACCTTAGCTTTTGCAAAAAAATCCATAACACTCTGAGACGTTACATCAGGACCTAATGGAGCCATAAGAGGTCCAGAATTATTATCCGTTGCAGGAGTATTAGATGGAGACTTGCTGTTATCCGACTGTTTCCCACCACCTCCACTGTTTGCTTTATTGATATTAAAATCTTCTTGAGCTTTACTTAGCATACTAAATATATCCACATTATTCTCATTAGATTCTGCATTCTTTTTATTTTGAATAGGTTTATTAGCTGCTTTACGATTTTTTTCTGTTTCCAAAACTAGTTTATATAAACTTGCAGCTATACGTATACATTCTTCTTTATCATAAAACCAAATACCATAAATATTACACCGCGAATTTCTATATAGTAGAAAAGGTGCTTGTAATTGTAAATCTAGGCCTTGCGTTACAGGTTCCACTAAATTATTTGTGTTCAATCTGTGAAAAAACATAACCCAAAATTAAAATGTAGAACCTTATGAATAAATATAAGTAAAGCATAAGCATGCTATATATATATATATATATATATATATATATATATATATATATATATATATGCATGGTATATATGCATGGTATATATGTACATATATATTAGCATATATACATAATTAAAAAAATGTAATGAAAAACGAAGATGCAATACCTATTCATGATGAGAATACTATTATATGGCTCGCCATTTCGAGAGTAAACAAATAGAGCACCCTCGATGTCAGTTTTTTCCCACTCGTTATTATCTCCATTAAAAGTGTACAAAGCTACATGGGTCGCTGTCTCAAGAATATCCTTCACGTAGGGGTCAACGCGTTTCAATGCCGCCACGTTCATTCTCAATTCCGTCAAGTCCGTCATATTGTTGGATAACTTAACACAAATATAATAAAATATAAACTTCTTTAATCTAACAATACACGATTCGACTTATTCGAATGAGCTTATAATTACGAATCCGGTATTTTGAAGCAAATCGAGCAGCTGCTTCTTATGAACGCCATAACATACTTTAAAGGCTTATGCCGTTTGAGCATTAGTTATTGCCAACATTTACCATAACGTGGCGGTATAGTCGCCTTTTGCTACGAAACGCAACGTTTTCTAATTGGTCGAAATCAAATATCAAACATTTTATTTCTACGAATTAAACAAAGGCTTTTATGTTTCGATATTCTACAAATTAATCGATTATTTTTCAACCAATCAGATTTCGTTTTTATTGCGACGATAATGCACCCGTTACAAATTCTCAAATCTCGAAATCTAAAGGCGGGATAATTGTGAAATTCTATTGAATATATAATATATTATGACGATGTTTCTCTTATTATTCAGTTTATTTTTAGTCTTTCAAAGAAATATGTGTAACAAGTTATAGAGCATTAACTATTTTTATTTTAATATATATTTTAATATTCGTAATGCAACTACTTCAATTAGGCTCGTTTCTATATTTTGCGGGATCCTATGAAAGTTAGTAACAACATTTATGGAAATTTGAAGAATTTAAATTTGTCATATGTTGAATAAATGTTATCGACAAATTTGAATAATAAAAAGAAGAAATATAATAATCAAGAGAATGAATATATAACGATAAATGAAAGAATACATTTAAAAAGTACGGTAAAAATTAATTAAAAAAATATAATAACTGAAGAAGGGGTTAAACGTACGAATATTTAATTCGTAATATATTTAATAAAAGATTTTCTTCTAACGTTGTACAGATCAGAAGAATATTTCTATCGGATTGTGAAATGAAAGGAAAAGAAGGAATGCGTTTTGCAGAAAAAAAGTCTACAAGATTGAATATTAGCGAGGGTTATGCGCGGTGGTTAAGCGCATGGAAAAATTGGGTCGATGTGGGAAAGATGGCGACAGCAATGTTGTGCGCGTGAGAGAGAGAATAATACTGATAGATAGATTTTTAATGCAAAAAAAATCTAAGAAAAGATAAAGTAATGGAAATACCATTGTTCAAGTGTAAAGTGAAATTTCCTAATTGGAAGTTAGCATAATGTATCCTGATATCTATCTGAAATATAATCAAGATAATTAGAAGATAAGAGTTTGTTTACGATAATAAAGTTTGTGACCACCGCAACGTGAAGCCAAGTGTGAAAGGGTAAAAAAAAGGGTAGAGAAAAGGAATCGAAAAGAAAAGGAGAGAGATTGACTGGTGATTAAACAGTTGCCGGACTTCGGCCCGGTGATTAAATATCAGTAGAAATGTTGAAACAATTGCAGATGGGAATGAGAGCTTTTCTCTTGATGGCTTCCCGCGTATGGACATGCGTCTGTTTTCTACTCAAGAAGCAGGTTAGAGCCGTAAGTAGGTGCTTCGCGCCTCTTTCTTTTTATCTCTCTCTCACTGTTACAGTTGTTTTTCTATTTTTTTTTCTTCCTATCATATTTCCTTTTTTTCTTTTTCCTTTTTAGTTTTTCAGTTTTGATTTTGTTGTTGTTGTTTTTTTTTTTTTTTTTTTTTTCCAAGCAACTAGAAGAAGATACAACTCTATACTGTTATGTGTCATTCTATCTTTCTACATATATTCATAAAGAGTATGCTGCACACAGTAAAAAAACAATTGCTCCTTTTCTCTCTCTCTCTCTCTCTCTCTCATTGTATAATCTTTCATATTTTTCTTCTGTCAATTACATTTTTGTATTGTTATAATTGTTATGCACAATAATATTTCAAAGTATATTAAACAATGTTTATTTCCAATCATCACATTTGGGCTTTTGTATTAATCGTAATGGCGAGACTAATTTGATAACAATATTTTCATTGATAATGCAATCTGTTTAAGAGTTTTTAAATTGGATGAATTTGTTTGTATAGATTTCACAAATGCAGCCAGTTAAGTATGAAATCTTCCCATTATCTCCTTTATCAAAGCATAGACTTAGTAAGTAATATTTTATTCTATTTGTATTTGATTAAAAATAATCATTTGTCTTTATTATTATTATTATTATTGTTATTGTTATTATTATTAATATTATGATTTATTATGTGATTCTTAAATATGAGTAATATGTATTGCAGGTATAGTTAAGAGAAAAGTATTAGTACTTGACTTGGATGAGACCTTAATTCATTCTCATCATGATGGACTGGCAAGACCAACTGTTAGGCCTGGTACACCACCAGATTTTGTTCTTAAAGTAACGATAGATCGACACCCTGTTCGATTTTTTGTTCATAAAAGGCCACACGTAGATTTTTTCTTGGACATTGTTAGTCAATGGTAAGATCTTTGTATTAAATAATATTTTAATTGAATTATTTGGTATTAGTTAACACGTTAAATACCATGCTGATTCTTTTATGAATCAGCTTTAGACTTTCTGTTCACGCTACATCGTCCATCAGTGATGGGGTTGACATTCTTATATAATATTTCTGGATGATGAATTGTCGTGGGCTACAAAAGAAAGCTAAGCAAAAGAAACTTGGTGCTTAACGTGTTAATGTTCTATGTTAAATTGATATCACTCTTATATTTAATTTAGGTACGAATTAGTGATTTTCACTGCATCTATGGAAATTTATGGTGCAGCTGTGGCAGATAAATTAGATAACAATCGAGGTATTTTAAGGCGCAGATATTACAGACAACACTGTACTCCAGAAATGGGTTCCTATACTAAAAATCTTTCTGCCATTTGTTCAGATTTAGCTTCTGTCTTTATTCTTGATAATAGTCCTGGAGCTTACAGAGCTTATCCACGTAAGTGATATTATTATTTGATTTATTTTCTCTTTTTCGTTTATAATTGTTATAGTAATAGAAATCTCAATAGTGCTGTATAAACATAGAAAATTTGAATGAAATTTAAAAACAAAAATGCTTGTGCTTGTAATCATAATTAAAAATATTATTTTTTGTTGTTGTAATGTTGAACTATATTATTATATTCTAAATAAATTTGTTAATATAAGTTGCGATATTTATATCTATATATATATATAATTAATTTTATTGTGCAACAGACAATGCGATACCTATCAAATCATGGTTTAGCGATGCAGGAGATACTGCTTTATTGAATTTACTACCTGTTCTGGATGCTCTACGCTTCACGCAAGATGTGCGATCAGTTCTTTCAAGAAATTTACAATTACATAATACTTGGTAGCATAATTTTAATTGATTGATGTACTAGGCATACTAGCAATCAATCGTGTAATAATTTAGTGTGTCTAGATTAGGATTATTATTGTTATTGGTAAATAGGATGCATATTAGAATGCTGTCCAGATAAATGAAATGACGAACCCCTTACCCTGTCCTCATTTTGTATACTTGTTATGCAAAAGATAGTGAGTTTGTGTCTAAGGGAATGGGATGTTCAGCCAATTACTATATCAGCACAAAAATCTTCTATAGAGTAAATTTTATATCAAATTTGATTGGTGATTTATTAAATGAAATATCTGTTTTCTAATTGTGCATTTGCCAAAGATGATAAATTGAGAAAATAATTATGTTATATTATATTTTACAACAAATTCTCTCTCCTTTCTTTCTTTCTTTCTTTCTTTCTTTCTTTCTTTCTTTCTTTTTATCCTTTGAAAGATGAGAAAATATTGTTTTATTTAAAAATCTATGTAAATTTCATTTTGGCAGGTATGGCAATGAAATGATTATTTTGAAATACTTCTATTATTGTACATTATCAATCTAGAGTGTAGAAAAGAAACATACTAAGTCATACTTCAAATAGACTTTGCTGTAACTCACTGTATCAGTGAGGCAGCTGTCTGACTTGTGTCTAATATAAAAAGAAGTATTAAAAATATTAAAAAAAAAAAAAAAAAGAAAAAAAAAACATTTCCTTCGATGAAATTTTTGCTAAAGTTTGAGGACTTAAAACCAGTTGAATTCAACAACCTGTGACATTAATAATAAAAATAATAAATATATAAATAAATCAGCAAAATAATGAAAACCTATGCATATACATGTATACTCTGTCTGCTTGTCTCTAATGATTTAGAATTAATGATGAATATTATGTACATAATAGCAGTAATTAGAAAACGAATGTGTTTATTATGGAGTGGCTAGTGTGTGTGTATGAAGAATGTAATTAAGTCATTAAGAATATATAAACTTTATATAATATTTATTATGAATGCATATATATACATATATGTATATATATTAAGATCGATCAGTAAATAAAAAAGAAATATTATAATTGCAGAACATGACTTTGTTGTTTTGATTGTACTTCGAAAAAGAACTAATAAAATAAAATATACAATGACGATATATAAATGATAAAGATGACGAGAAGTATTTAAAATGAATCAGTAATTGATTGTTTTTTTTTTTTTTTTTTTTTATAGATCTTTATATATTTTTGTTTATTTAGTAATTTATAAATAATACTTTATTAAATTATTTATTATTTATTAAACTGCAAAATATATTGTATTTATATTATACTGAACGATCCATATATACATAATTGTATATATTTGTATAAACATGAAACTTACGTAGTGTTAAAATCTTATTTAAATTAAGATAAGATGCTCATGTGCGCTAAATTGAAGTACCAATAATATGTTCTCAAATAAACAACTTTCAATGGAGAACAATTTTTCATTTTTGATATACAGGATGATCATTGTAAAGGTTGGCACATTTAAAAGGAAATAAAAAAGACAAGAAAAAAGTTTTATAGGATTAAAATGGAAAATAAACGAACGTTTACCCATAGAAACAATTAAAAGTTTTATACGCTTTTTCAAAATAAAAAAAATAAAAATAAAAAAAACAAGTTTTGGTATTATAACAGACTCTGCAAAAGAATTGTATTATAATAAAAAAAAAAAAAAAAATGTAAAATAATACACGGGTTTGTTAACAACAAAAGGAATTAACAATCTACGTATAATTAAATTGAAATAAAAATTTGTTTTCGGAGGAACTATATTTGTGATGGACTTTTTTTTTTGCTACTTTTACAACACATTGGTGCAACAAAATATAAAAATTAATTTATACAATTCGTAATTAAAATCACTTAGATTAAAAAAAAAATTTTTTTCTTGAAGTATCAATAAATATAATTCTTTTGATGATCTTTACAATGACTACCTTATATATTAAAGGATTTTTTTTTTTACATTGATTTATAATACATTCACATAATAATTTTAACATGTTTCAAAACAACAACATTAGCTAGCCATTGCTGATAAAAATAAAAAAATAAAATAGACACAATATTAAACAAAACAAAATTATATTATTATACAAAAGAAGATTAAAAAACGATAAAAATTATTTCCATATATATAACATATGTGTATGTGCACATGAAATACTACATATTTAATATAAGCATTCTCTACGTATTCATATAGCATAAAAAAGAATTTATTTTTCACGCGAAACTATAAACTTTAAAACTTCATTTGATTTTTTGTATTATTATTATCATTATTTTTATTACTATTATTATTATTATTTTGTTTTCTTTATGTAAACTGAACGTATTTTTTTTTTATGACGATATTAAACACTTATGATTTTGATACTGATGTTAAAAAACTTGAATAAAATAAAAAATAAAAAAAATACAAACAAACAAAGAAAGCAGCAAATAAAATGGACTTAGAATAAACATTTTAATGTACAAAACAAATAATATTTCATTGATAAGAAGAAATTCTTCATATTAAATATTTCTTTTGATAGTAAAACTATGTATAATAAAATATAGTTTAGATCAGTTTTCTATATATATATACATATACATATATATATATAGACTATACTTTTACAAACATTTAAATGAAAAAATATATATAAGCAAAGAAAAAAAACAAGACTTTTATCCTTTTTTTTTATGATGTGTTTTAAAATGCACATTCTATTCACATTGAAGACCAATCATTTAAGATGGAAGAAAGTGAATTAATGGAAGCTGTAAATAATAATATCTTTTTTTTTCATATTTTAATCTTTAGGTGGCTCGTCTCGTACAATTTCCAAAGAACTATCTGAATTATTAGTGCTACTTCCACTTCCAGCATCGTCTTCTCTTTCAGTTGCTTTTTCTTGAACAGTACTTGTACTTAATTGCCATGACGGAATAGATGCTGGAGCACTGGGAAATTGTTTTCTATTGAAAATTAAACATTTAATATAATTAAAATAAAATATTAAATGTGTAACAAGATTTTGTAGAATGATCATAAATTCAAAATGTAAAATGTAATTATTAATATAAAAGTATTTGCAAGAAAATGCTAACATTTGTTGAAAATCATTTTAACGTAGAATATTTAATGTAACTAAAAAAAAAAAAAGAAAAATAATAATAATAATATATATAATAAATAATATTAATAACAAAGAGATACCTCGAAAGAAGAAGTGCTTTCAGACTAGATAGTTCTTGTTTAAGTTCTTGTACGAGTTGTGGAATTGCTATATCAATTGATTGATTTTGCGATAATCTTTTTACATCGACCTCTACCTTAGAAATAGAATCCTTCATTTCTTTAATAGAATTTTGTATAGCGATATCCAATTCGGTAACAGTATCGGTTATGCTATTTTTTTTCTTACGTCCGAATAAAAATGGTTGAATAAATTCCTATAAATATCAAGAATTTGGATACCTTACTTTTGTAAAAGGAATAAACCATATTGTAAGGTATAAATTGTATTTAAAGTTTTTAGATAATAATATACCTTATAAAACCAATAAACACAATAAAGCGTAGCTCCGATCACAGCAGTGACGTTAAAAAATTCTTTAATCTTTTGTAACAAAGTCAATTGATATGATTGTACATGTAAGTATGGGTAACGAGATTTTTCTGGTATTGATATTGCTGTATATTCATTTTGATTATCAAATCTTTTCTGTTCATTTGTATCAACGCCAGCTATTTCACAAGCTTTTTTAATTTCTTCTTCAGACAAGCCTTTTCTTTTAAGAAATTCCTGTTTTCTACTTAATGGAGCTCTTGATACTTCAGGATGTTGAAAAAATTGTACAGCTGCTTTTATCTTAAAAATTAATCAATCTATTAGTAAAGATGAAACAAATCAATTTAAAATAAAATATCAATTACGTAATGGTACAAAGTACAATTAACAGAAATTCTTAAATTGTAAATGACATTGTGCCATTAAATTAAGATCCAAATAGGATTTTAATTCTAATTCTATTAAAACTACATAAATTTTTATAAACACACACCACGTATATAGATATATATATATGTATATATACATATATAAAGTATACTTACTAAATTTTCACGTAAACATGATTTATTGAGATCAGTTATATCTTGGCCCGTCATTCTGTTAAACAATTATTCACATTATTATTATAATTACTTCTTAATATTTATTATTCTAATATTAAAATCGTGTTTTTATAGTAGGACCTCAGTATTACCAAATTACAAAAATGAAATGGTATTCACGAATACTAATTAATATTTTTTTACTAACCTCACAAATAGTCTTAAATTCTAAATGAAACAAGTATCATTAAATTATTTTATATGAAACATAATTTACATGTTTTTTTTTTTTAACATAGAAATTGCATTCATATTGCATACTAATTGTTGTTATTTCGACCAATAAGAGATACGAACATAACCTGTAAGAACCAATCACTTCCATTTACATCTAATGCAGACTTGACAAAATTGTTAATTTTGTAAAGAGGTTAGCGATACCACCGCAGGTTGCGCCCTCTAAAAGTAACTAGAAGGCTACGGAACTACGGAAGTCCCGGGTTTCGGTATCAATTTACTGTAAAAGGTTTCTCTAGAGTAAAATAATATTAGAATGAACTTTCTTTATAACTCTTATTTCGAGGACGCGATTCGTTTTTACTTTTGGTGTACATTCATGAAAGATTACGGACAGACTACTTTTGTTCGCGTGATTCCCTAACTTTCTAGTAACTTTTAGACGACGCCACCTGCGGTTGTACCGCTACAGAGGGTTTAATCTTTCGCAACAAAGTTATGTGGAGTTTGTGCTTAGTGATTTAGTTATTATAAATAATAAACGTGCTTTAGCGTGTATATCATTATTTTTGTAGACTGAATTAAAATTAAGTATAGATATAGATATACATATACTTATATGTATATTTAATATTTAGAGAAGAAAAAAGAGAGTGTTCCGTACAAAGAAATTTTATATAAATAACAAAATAATCTAACAAATTTATTAAGGAAACGAGAAGAACTTTTTAATCTCTAATAATAGTACTGCATTAATCAAATTGTTTTTAATATTGTCAAGATAAAATCATGTCAGCAAAAATGGAATACAAAATAGATGATTTACCGGATGAAGTACTAGAATACATCTTAAGTCTTGTTCCTCCTTACAAAGATTTACAAGAATGCAAACTAGTCTGTAAAAGATGGTGTCGTTTGATTAAAAGTATTTATTATTATTATTATTATTATTATTATTATTATTATTAAAATGTTTATATATAAAGTATTTATTCTATTTTCTAATAATTATTAATTATATATTTTATTACAGAAGTTAATGAGCACAGTGAGGCAAACTTCCATAAAGCTGTATCATGTGGTGCTTTGTTTTGGAATGCTTGCTCGAATAATAATCGAATTCAACATCATATGATTAGCAAAAGACATTCTCATGCAGCTTGTATCTATGATAATTCAATGTATGTATTTGGAGGATGTACGGATACATTAACTGCTTTTAATGATTTGTGGAGATTAGATTTAAGTTCGAAAACTTGGGTCAGACTAGTTACAATGGGCAACTATCCTTCCCCAAAGGCGTGCGCTACTATGTTGTATTACAAGAAGAATTTTATTCTTTTCGGTGGATGGTCTTATCCTTCTCGTTATCCTCCAAATCAGGTATAAATAATATGCTTCTTGTTATTATTTTATGTTTTAATACATAATATAATCATGATATTTTATTTGTAGAATTGGAAATTATTTAACGAGTTGCATATATATTCTATAGAAACAAATAAATGGATTGCTATTAATACTCTAGAAACACCTCCACCTATGTCAGCTCATTCGGCAACTATTCATGGAAATAATATGATTGTATTTGGTGGTATTAGTGGAAACTTTCGGTAACAACTTTTATCAATTTAGTATTACAAATTTGATTAATTCGATTGAATACTTTAATGATTAAAAATTTTTTTGAAATAGATCCAATTCCGTTTGGTGTTTAAACTTGGACACATATGTTTGGCATCAACAATACATATTGTCTCACCAACCGCCACCATGTCATGGTCAATCACAGATTCATTTAGGGGATCATCATTTGCTTGTGCTAGGAGGTTGTACCGGTCCTAATTCAGCTATGAATGATGTTTGGTTATTATCTATGATTGGGCCAGTATGGGGATGGAGAAAAGTAACATTATATCACAGAGAATGGGCACCTGCTTGTATTTGGTGTCATCAAGCTTGCAAGGTAATCTATTAATTATCATCTAAAACATTATTGATCAATATTTAACATTGTATAAATATATTTCTTTTTAAAACTTTTTAGATTGGAAATTATATAGTCGTATTAAGTAACAACAAGCGACGTGCTAAAGTAAATGACATGAATATACCAATGCAAAATGTTGCTTTTCAAAGACCAGTATGGAGATTACCTGAATTATCACCTTTGCAAGAAAGGTTAGTAAACAATCTAATAAATCTTATCTTATGTTATGTTATGATGTTTGTAAAAAGAAAATATATATTTCTTTTTTAGCAAACAAAGACCCAAAACGGATGTAGATACAGATGAAAATGTTAATGGTCGACATGGATCTTTCTCAAGATCATCCTCGCAAAGTAGAACGACTAATTCACCATCAAGAAGATCAAATTTTTCTAGAATCGTTCCATTTTGTTGTGACAGTGCAGTGAGCATGGCAGCATTTCGTGACAAATCAATTAACACTAATTTCAATCTCAATAGACAGCGGCAATTGGAAAGTCTTAAAAAAATGGAAGACAAGATAAGAAATAGAAAGTTGCAAACAAAAGTTCCCAAGAGAACGACGGAGACCGCGTTATCTATATTTCTTTTAGATATAAGTAAAGTACTTAGTGATGAATGTAGCGCCACTTGGACTCCATTGAAGGCATTCGATCATACGGAACCTGATGAAAGAATTTTGTATTCTCTTGTTATGGGTAAACGAGAGTTAATTGTTTTTGGAGGTATTCGCAAAGAACATGCTACTTTTCAACCTCAAGGTGATATAGATAATTTAGAAGTGTATAATGATTTACATTTTATACATCCACGTAATTACGTTATATAATATTATATAAATGTAAACGTATTGTGTTTTTGAGAATCCTATGTGTAATAATGTAATTAAAATTATCGTCTTTATTAATTTAATAGTAATATGCCGACATATTATATATATGTATGATAGTATCAGTGTCACATTGTATATTATTTTATCTTGCTGATAACAACTTATTAATATTCGTTTGTAAATTATAATTTCTAAATTAAATAAGTAACGCCACCAAACAGGGCACCGCGCTAAGGGCATCGAGTTAACGCCCTTGAACGGAGCAGTGATTCGCAAAATATGCATATTGTGCGTCGATAAACAATTGCTATTCGGAGTTACATTTTTCAACGCTACCTTGTCATTCTTCGAATCGTACTCTTCTTTATGTGTTACGTGATGACATGTTGGTAGATCTTGCAATAATTACTGTTGAAATTTATCTTGATTACCAAAGTGGATGCCGTCTAGATCCGGCTCTCGCAACGAAAGGGTTAATCAGACATTTAATAATAGTAGATTTAAATTTAAATAGAAAATAAATTCTAATGTTTTTTGTCCTTCTTGTTAAGATATGTCATAAAAATATTACTGGAAGTTATTTGCTTCTAAAATTATAGGCATAAGACGATGGAATTGATGTGATATTAATTTTAAAATATAAAAAAATCAAATGCTTCAACAAATTTGATTCCTAAATTTTTATCCCATACTCACACACATATCCATATATATTATATTTTATTTTTATAAATAGAAGTATATATTTAATAAATAAAATTGTAATGTTTTATATAAAAAAAAGATATGTATTTGTATGCTTTCTTAACTATATTCTATCAATCCGGTATGGTCTAGTGGCTAGGATACCTGGCTCTCACCCAGGAGGTCCGGGTTCGATTCCCGGTACCGGAAAATTACTTTTGCAG
This sequence comes from Polistes dominula, assembly GCF_049000335.1. Lineage (NCBI taxonomy): Eukaryota > Metazoa > Arthropoda > Insecta > Hymenoptera > Vespidae > Polistes > Polistes dominula. The sequence goes on from NW_028301164.1 coordinate 2,330,758, forward strand.
TTTTTTCTTTGACTATTTTTTTTAGTTTAAATTTCATTATAATTATATTCAAATATCATTATTTTTATTTTTTAAATATCATTGATTTATTTGATATAAAAATTATACTTGTTTATATGTATATAAATGATTAGATATGTGATGAAAGAATTTCTGTGCTTTTATATACTCCAACCTACCATCTGTCCGGTATGGTCTAATGGCTAGGATACCTGGCTTTCACCCAGGAGGTTCGGGTTCGATTCCCGGTACCGGAAGATTTTTTGCATTTTTATTTTCTTCTACAATATTTTATTTTATTGTTTAAACAATTTCATTAAGTAAAACATAATTATTTAGTTTTTTTTTTTTATTGTAAACAACATTCACATCATATAATTCTTTAATGCAATATGAAATAAATAATGAGACAAGAAGTAAAACAATTCTGATTTGTTCAATTTATGCGTAAAAATTTTTAAACAAATTGAACCAATTGGTTTCCTAGCTTGAATTCTTATCTTTAGAATGATAGTTTTATTTGCAACAATTGATTTTTTATCGTCCCTATTTTCGATATTCTCATGTGGGGTAAAAAAACAGTCTTAAAGTAGTGCTTTTTTTTTTTAAAGATCTCATTAAATGACATAATGTAATTTAAATTGCATTACAATTGTTGTTTAAAAAATATACGAAATTATATGCAAATATTAATATAATATTTTGTTATCATTGTAATCAATCTTAATGTTAATTAACTGTACAATACTAACAATAAAAATGCTTTCCTTAGTTTTTAGACCATGCAGACCAATCTTGATAACTTAATGATCTTATAGTTATTTTGATAGTTTAATTAATATCTTCAATATCTTTGAATGAACATTACAATATTACAATTTATTCATTCATCTTCGGTTGCATCGTTATCTGCTGTTTTTAAGCTACCAAATACTTGCGATGGAATGACTTGTTTTTCAATAGACATTTCTAAAAATACAGATAGCACATTTAATTATATATTTTAAAAAACAAAATATATCACGCATAAGTTAAATGATAAAAAAAAAAAAAAAAAAAGGAATAGAGAATTTAAGATATTTTACCTTCTTCAATTTCTTCTTCTTCGTCGTCATCTTCTTCGTTTTCATTATCATCATCCATGTCGATATTAATTTCATCCGGATTATTTACACGTGACGATTCCTTACCATCAGTTTCAGTTATACCCCGTACAAATTTAATAGTTTCCTTTAATCCAACTTGAGCAGCTGTTTCTGCAAATACAAAATTAATTATAAATTAAATTAAATAAAAATTCACATAAATAACATTATCATTGAATAATAATAATAATAATTGTTTGAAATATTTACCAGAAATTTTGTTATCTAGGGCACGCATACTATCAATCTGTGCACCGGATACTTGACCGGAAACGTTGTTTAACATTTGAGCAGACATCATATTAACTTGAGTATTATACATGGCTTGTACACTACGTTTTATTCTAAGCATTTCACGCATTGTATCTTCATTTCCATGTTGTACTTCAAATTCCTTCCAAACTTTCCAGAAATTAGATGATACCTTTAAAGTAAATAGAAATGTTGTTAATACAATTATTATACTTTTGCGAATTGCATAAACTAATTGATTTTAATTAACATACTCTAGGATCGCATATTTGACTGCAATGTGCATAAATAGCTCTCGCTCTATCCACTTCTCCTAATTTAGTTTCCATTTCAGCAAATCTTAAACACATTTCTCTAGTATTTTCATCGTTAAGAACTTCAATAGCTTTTTCATATATCTGTCTAGTTTTTGGCACACCATAAATATCTGCAGCCTTCTTAATGTATATGTTAAACATCTATAAATAAAAAAAAAAATAAACAAATAAATAAAAATATATTATTAAATTATATTTATGTAAAAGGTATTAAAAAATTACTTCAAATCTTTCTTCAGGTAAAACTGCACTAGTAGCTCTTTCGTAGACAGACATTGCATGCCTGGCCAACCCATGTTCTTCTTCTAATTTTGCATATAATAAATATAATGCTAAAAAATAAAAAGACACATATGTAATAAATATATATCACACTTATATTATTTTGAAAATTATATTCATTATAAAATATTAATATTTTTGAAATACCTTTAGCATATTTACTAGGACAATGTTCTAAACATTGTTCAAACAAATCACGAGTACGTTCCAATTTTGTTCCACCATATCGTTTCAAAAATTTAGTAAGATATGTATTCCATACGTCATATACGTTAGGCCATTTAAACAGTGCAATTCCTTTTTCATATGCCTGTATATAAAAAAAAAAGATATAAATAATGTATCTAACTATAAACAAAAATAAAAGAACATTTTAATAATAATAATAATAATAATAATAATAATAATAATAATATTTACCCTAAAAGCTTCCTCGAAGTAATTATTTTCTTCCAAGAACAAACCATAATTAATTATAATTTGAGGTGTGGCTATTTTTAGATCTATTATTTTATCATATACAGCCTTACACGTCTGTTAAGAAAACAAAAACAAAAAACATTTGTATAAAATTAAAAACAAATTGACATTATTTTATTAAAATATATATTTAATAGAATTTATATATATATACCTTGAATGTACCAAAACTTTCTTCTAAATCAGCATACATGGACCATACTTTTAAAGATTTGTATAATCTCATTTGTACCGTTTCATTTTCATCATGATAAGAAACTTTACGGAATGGCATGGCAGTAGCACGATGCATAAGCTTCAACGCCTCTTTGGAATTTCTAATAGAAGAAAATAAATCATTTGATTAATTTGTAATCTATTTCTAATTTATTCAAAGACTTTTAGACATGAAAAAAAAGAAAAAGTCAAATTCTTACCCATGTCTAATCTCCATTTCTGCCCATTCACACCACACCGATGCTAAATCATCCACCTTAGTATAAGGAACATGTGTAGCTCTTTCAAAAATAACTCTAGCATCCGCTATTTGATTATTTTCTTCATAAAACTTGCCAAATGCTACCCACAATGTATGTAACTTGCCAACTGCTAATTGTGGTTGTACAGTTTGTACCGCTTCAGTGTACGTATTAATTATCTATAAATACATTAATTATTTAAAAATATCTCATTTTTAATATTAAGTGTAAATTTATATTATTTTTCTTACCTCGTGTGGTTGTCCTTCGTAAAGTTTAACTCTTTTATGCCATTCTTGTACATTATGAGGATTTTGTCTTAACAATACTGAATTCAATAATAACAATCTCCTTTCCATGAGATGTTCAAATCTTGCTAAACGCAATTCTAATTCAATATTACCTACACATTTGAAAATAAAATATTTAATTACTTTATACAATAGATTGATACATTTTTTTATTATTATTGTTTCAATATACGCACCATCTTCGGTTGCAATCATTGTTTCATTTTCGATACATTTACCGAGACTTAGTTCTTCAAATTGTGCATATGCATCAAAAACTTGTGTAAAATCTCTGACAGTTGTTACCGTTTGTATAGCTTCTTCGTAAATATCTCTTGCCTATAAAATAATATAACACAATATTATGAAATATATTATAAATATATATTTTTATTTTCATAATTATATATAAGTAATTAATAAAAAATAATAACTCTTTCAAAGAGACCACTGCGAACATAATAATCAGCCAATGAGTTCCACAATGGTCCTAATTGATCGGTGTATCTTCTTAAACCACCCCTGATGATAGCATCAACGTTGAGCGATTTTATTTTAGAAGGATTTTTCGATATCAAATTACACAATTCGTTCCATAATTGATGATTAGATTTTCCATGTTTCGATACAAAATCATCTTGATTGACTATCTGTGCAAGTTTAATAGCTGCTTCATCAAGTCTTCCAATGGATATTAAATATTCTATATATTCTTCGGTGTCTTCTGGTGCCAACTATAATATTAATTGAAAATCTTAATTTGTATCACAATTTAAAGATAAAAAAAAAGTATTATTAAATTTTACCTTCAAATAACGTCTGAATACTCTGACAGATGTTTCATAAACGTTGTGTTTCTTCAAAAAGTCTATGTAAAGCGGCCAAATACGATGATGCTGTGTAATAGGAAGTGCTCGAAGAGAACGATCAAATACTTGACGAGTACGTGTGATGTAGCATTGTTTTGTCATAAGTATACAATAATCCATCCAAATACGTGGCATTTTATGCATAAATACTAAAGCTCTTTCAAATGCGTTATTGACATCTTCATAAAGGGGATCCGTTATACATCTTTTCTTTAATTGTCTTAATCGGTGTCGAAGATAGTTGTACCATAATTTGTAGCTGTTAATGTAATAGTATAAAAAAAAAAAATCATTTAGTTATTTAATAAAATACTATATTAAATAAAGATGATAGATTATGTTACCTTCCAGGAAGTTCTGTCAAAGCACGTTCATAAACCATATTTAAATTATTACTTTTAGTATTTTTTAAATGGTCAATATAACGTTGCCAATGTTTTACGGAATAAGGATTCCGTAAAATTTCTTCTTCATAAGGTAAATCTTCATCATTCTGTAACGTTTGTTTTATTAGTTAACCTCAATTTCATTTTTAAATTCCTTTTAATTTATAATAAATATATTAAAATACTTACAAAACTATACAAATTTCCTTCGTTATCTTTTCGTTCAATCATTTTTGATTGTATCAATTACAATAATCACTATTAAAAGCCACAAAAATAAATAATAAAACAATACTTGACAAGAAATAATCAAAGTATTCCGGTAAGGCTCCTATTCGATAATCTACAACAGCGCCATCTGATAATTTCTGTCGGTAATGTTCAACAGCGCCATGTGGCAATCTTTGTTGGTAATTTTCAACACCGCTACCTGGCAACCTCCGTCGGTAATGTTAAGAAACGTTATCTGACAATTGTTACTCTATCGGCAAAGAAGAAATTCTTTTTTTTTTTAAATTATAGAACAAAAATCAATATAAATAAATTTAATTTAGAATGAATAAGGTTTTCACAGATCTCATTTATTTGTTCTTATAAATATTAAATATCATAGACTTAATATATATATATATATATATATTTGGATCGATTTATCTAAATTATTTCTATTACAAATTATTATTTGAAATATATTGTATAAATTAATATCTGCTGAGTCTTATTTAAATATTTATTATAATACTATTTGTTATGTTATAATTTATTATTATTATTATTATTATATATATATATATATAAATATTAGAAACATAACATAAATTCTTTGCTATAATAATATATACATACATATATCTAATTAGAATAATCTACTTTCAATATTATCTTAACAAAGGTTTGTTCTGCTTACGTTCGGGTCCTGTAAAAATAATTTTTATAAAAATATAATTTCTTATAGAATAAAATTGATAACATTTAATTATTAGTTTAATTTATATATTTTTCTTACCAATAAAGCTTAATAAAACGGGCAAAAAGATTAGCCCATGCGAAGCACCAAATAATACAATTCCTAAGTACATTCTAAAATAGAAAACTCGAAATATTTGACTTTTAGCAAATCCCAATACTGCGATACCCACAAATTTGGTTAAAGTAATACCAGAAAAGACCTAAAATATTTATAATATATATATTCATTAATTAATATAATTACAATTTTGTCATTGGCGAATGTAAATGAAATTTTACTCACGGAACTTCCTGTTAACGAAAGTGCTTCCGAAGTACGAGCAATTCTTGTATCATGAAGTGATATTAAATAAGAATGTACAATATGACTACAAAATTCTACTGAAATTCCAGCAGCCTATAGAAATAATTATATATATATATATATTAAATAAATTTTAAATATAGATAATAATATCAAGATATATAATATTAATAACCAACCATAACTAAATTAACTAAAGATATCGCATTTAATTGTATATTCCACCAATACATGAGTCCACCTATATTGACAATAATCATCAATACAGTAACAACTACAATTATTGCAGAAAATAATGATAATCCAGTCAAGCATAATGTAACAACAAAAATGACGGCCAATGACAGGCTTATCGACAAGTATGTCTCTTCCCAGATTGTTAAATACTGTTCGTAGAACACGTAAGAAATACTACAATTAAATAAAAATCAAAAAAATGTTAAAAATTCAAATACACAATTACAATAGAAAATAATGAAGATAATACTTAAACCTTGTATATACAATTATGCCCATAATTATGAAAGTGGTCTAAGTGAAAATGAATAAAAAATGAGTTTATCAGTTATTACGCACTACATTATTATAAACTAAATCAATTCAATGTAATTTGAAACCGATATTATTAAAAATGAATCTTTAGATAATGTTTGTTATTTCAATATTGTATAGAATTCGTATAGTAGTGTTCAAGTATAAATCTTGAAATATTTCGAAATAAGAGATATATGACTTAGACCACTTTCATAATTATGGGCACATATATTTTATTTATACAAAATATAAATAAAATATATAAAATTATATTAATATTATTATAAATTATAATAATTACAAATATAATGTATAAATATTATTATAAATTATAATAATTACAAATTATATTAGTATTATTATATTATATTTATATTTATATAAAATATATAAATATATAAAATATGATATACATTTTATTTACCTGTAAGGGAATACTGTAATTTTCTTATCACTTAGTTCAGCATTATTAATCATATTTGTAATATTAGCAGCTATAACACGAGCAGCTCTTAATGATTCAAACCAATCGCTAGATTTTTTTAATGGTGTGTGAAATCCCATAAAATAAGTATCACCGATATCAATCAAACCATTCGAGTCATAATAATAATTAATTGCCTAGAAGAAGAAAACAACAAAAAAAGAACGTACAATCATTATGATCATAAATATATTGCATGAGATATAATTTGTGTGTGTTATTATTATTATTTAAATAAAAAAATAATAAAAAAATAAAACAAATCTTACGTCTCGGTAAGAAGGTCGACCAGCTTTAGCACAATATTCATCCGGAATATCAGAAATGAAATATGGAATATACTTTCTGAAGTATGTTTCATTTGGACGAGAATTATCATCGTTGATTGTTATATTACAAACGTTGCAACTTTCTTAATTAAAATAATAAAACTAATATTAGTAATATTTAACATTTCATTTAATAATTTATTTTCATTCATTTTAATTAACCCCTTAAGCAGCACGCTCGAGTTTAACACGAGCGGCGTATTATTTTTATATTTTTATGATTTTTTTTTTACACTTAAATATAATACAAAATGGAAAATAAGAATGTGAAAGCAAAGAAAAAGAATCGTTGTTTTTTTTTTTCTTTACCGAAAAATGTTTTTTTCCGAAATAGTAATTCGAAAAAAAAAGATTACAAAGTCGTCGTACGTGTAACATTGCAATATTCGACTCTTTGCTGTAATGTAGAACAAAATTAGAAAATTAACATAAAAATATTCATTATTTCTGTTTTTTTTTTTTTAATTTTTTTTTGTCAAAACAATGTTCTAAACTATGTCTTTATGGCTGTTTTTTTTTTTTTTTCAAAATCATTGCTGCTTAAGGGGTTAATATTAAATTTTTATTATATAGGTTTAGTATAAGCGATTTTTAAAGATATTTTAATTAATAAAATAATAATAATAATTTACCTTCTGTGTGAGGACAAAAAGAACTATTGTTGGGATAATATTTACAACATGTATCGATGGCCGACCAATCGAAATAATCGTCTATCCACGAAGAAGCAGCTTTCGATAAATACGATCTGAAATAATTCGTACGAATCATTTCTCTATCCCATTGAAATGAAATGAAATGAAATTGAATGATAAATAAATAAATAAATAAATAAATAAATAAATAAATCAAAAATCGCTAACATAGACGATTGATTAGCCGCAGAATATATTTGTGTGTATAAAGAATCCGCGTTACACTTTTGACCACCGCAAATTGCATTTTGTACATTGGTGTTGCTATAATTTAATCCTTCCGTTACTACAAAGTATACAGGTGGTCCCATGGATAATAAATCGTCCATAAACTTGAAAAATAAAACAACAAATATAGTAATTAAAAATAATAAATAATTTTATTATTACTAAAGTAAAAAATAAAAGAAATTAATATTGGTACTTACACGTATTAGCGCTACCGTAGCAAAATTCCACTAATGCGCCAATCTACACCTCAAATTGTTGCGACAAATCATAAAATAAAAAATTTTATTTAAAATCGAAACACTTTTAAAACTCAAAACATCTCTATTTTCTTTCACCTGAAAAGACCTGTCGCCATAATTCTGACGAAACCTTGACGAAACCCTGACGCAACCCTGACGGTTGCTGTGTGCAAACAACAAGGTTGTTGTGTGCGAACAACAAGATTGCTCTTTATTGGCGCATTAGCGGAATTTTTGCTGCTGTGGCGTTAATACGTAAGTACCTTAATATTAAGAATATAACTTATAATAATTATTAATTATAACAAAAAAATATATATTACTTGGAAATACTTTGAAACGTAAGAATCTTCAGGCATAGATAATTTTTGTTCCAAACCAACTTCGATACTAGGAAATACAGCAGTGTGAATGGTAAACATTGTTAGAAAAATAACAAGAACGATTATTCTAACTGGTTTTTTCATAAGAAATGATGTATAAACTTCTTTGAACACAATATGAACCAGACCATGATTATCAGATTCTACATGTGACCTTTTATTCGTTGAAATGCAACAGAGCACATCTAATCGAATTTGCTGAAAGATAAGAACATTTGATTTATCAAGAAAATATTTCTAATATCAATCATGTCAAAGATTACAAATTAAATAATACAATTATATTACATCTGATCTCCAAGCATCCAAAGATAATAAACTGATGAAGGCAGTTATTTGAAGTAAGAAATTAATTAATATAGACACAGATGCATACATTGCAAATGTGTTGACAGCTGGCATTGATGAAAATGCACCTATAACATTAGATATATAAAATAACATCTACAATTTTCATATTAAATAAATTTAATTTCATTAAACAATCAAATAATTAAATACATTTTTCCTTACAATTATCTTATTAAATTTATTTAATATATTTATATTATTTCTTACCAATTAAAAAGCAAAATAATTCGGACATGCTGGTTAATAACATCGATGGTCCAACCATGGCTGTTATTCTACCTAAATGTTCAGGTATGGATTCATCTGGTCGTTTGCGATTCCTTTGATAGGTTTGTACCAAAATAAATATATTATCGACTCCTACAGCCAATACTAGGAAAGGAATTACCTATGTACAATTATTGATATGAAAAAAAAGATTTATTCTTTAATTAAACAATTTTTTTTGTGGTGTTTTTATAATATAAATATATATATATATATATATTAATTTAAAAATTAAATAAATTATATTAATAATTACCTCGATCGTTAGCAAAGTTGTAGTTACACCGATGTATCCAAAAATTCCTAATGACGAAATTACCGATGCAATTACTATAATAATACCACCAATACTAACAACGATTTTACTTGAACCCTAAATATAAAATTAAATTGATTATTTTGTTATCGTTAATGAATTTCATTGCTATATATATATATATAAAAAAAAATATATATTTATGTTTAAGATTGATTTCTTACAAAACATTTTTTAACAGATCCTCTCATTTGTCCTAACGCAAATGAAATGTAGATGAACATAACTGCATAACTAATTATCATTGTCACAACTTCTGCTTTTGATGATCTATCTAATTCATCTTGAATAGATTTTTCTGTTACGAATGCCACATCCATAAAGTCTGGTTTTTCATGTATTACCCAATCCTTCATAAAATTGATAAACCTTTTTTTTGTTGTTGCATATAAAAACAAATATTAATATTTATGAATTAAATTAGAATACTGCAACTTCTTACAAATATGTATGAAGGTTGTTGCCTACTCTAAGGAAAATTCATTGACTCCTGATAATAAAAGCAAACCCTTTCTTACATGTAGTATATTATTCAATATTGTTAAATAAAATAAAACAGATAATGTGGGAATACCTTTCTTCCCATTTAATAATAGGTTCGAGTTTTTCTTCATCTAAATAATTATTCACTAAAAATGATAGAATTAATCCATTAGCTTTGATATAGTCGGAAGAATCATAATTAAATTCATTTTCTTTTAAAAATCCTCCAACAGCTAAGGCAGGAAAAATTGGACCTTTGTATGGGGCCAGACAATCCGGATTAAATGGATTTCTAAAATAAATCATTTTTTTTATTTATTTTTTTATTATGAATATTAATCGTTCAATAATTAATTTTCTAATACTTACTGCATACATTTGTAAAGACGATCCAAATAATTAGTCTCGTATCCTTTTATTATGTCAGTTTCATTAAAAATAGTTATACTGTTTTGAAAATAACCCCATATACTTTGTATCGTGCAATAAGATACAGACATTGGACCAAGTAACTCATTATACACAGGAGCGTAACAATAATTTTCTAAACTTTCGTTAGTATCTCGTCCAAGCTTAACAGGATGAATAAAATTTATAATTACATTTTATTCATAATATTTGCGCGTAGATGAAAATTTATATTTAAATTAATAATATTTTCGCGTAGATAATATAAAACTTAATATCACACAATTCGTGATCTACTTACCTGTATAACTTTTTCTTGAAGATCGTAAACGGCAAATAAAAAATCCTTGTTAAAGACAGGTCCGTATTCTTGAATACCATTTGACGTATTGTGTAAAACCTAGAAAAAAAAAATATATACATATATATATATATATATATATATATATTTTAATAATTTATAATATTATAATTTTATAATATAATAATTTTCTGTACACACCTTATCAATACCTATTGGCTTTATATAAATTTGTTCGGTTCTGTAAAATGGTCGGAAACGGGTGTCAAAGTAATCCTTCTCTATTCTCGATCTACTATTGGGTGATGCCCAAATTTCAATCGGGTTTACAGTTATAATGAGATAATTCATTCCATAACCCATTGCCAAGACTGCGTATGATGATATGAACAACGATAGGACTGGATATGCGGCAAATACTGTTCGTAATTGAATAAACAATTAGTATAAAATATTCATTTTTTTTTTTTCGTAATGTCAAAAGAAAGAAAGAAGAAAAAAAAGACACGAATTTGTTATAAAATATACAAGATTGTTTATCAAATTTACCTGCTCCCCACGAGTAAAAAAATTTCTCGAAGATATTTCGAAAGATCGTGTGACAATCTATCATTGTAAACCTAAAAACAAATATACCTGTAAAAAAAAAGAAATTTTCTTGTTCAATATGAAACGCGATCAAACAATGTTTCGTATATATATATATATATATATTTATTTTTTATTTTAATTAATCATAATCTATCGTTTGATAGATATTACGTACGTTTTTTTTTCATTTCTGATAGAAACACATAAATTCCAGTAACGATTATGGTAATAAATACTACCACAATTGCAGCTATAATTCCAAAACCATTTACACCAAAAAGAATAAAATCATTTGTATTGATCGTTAATTTTGTTATGGGACATGATGTTGGACAATCGACGCAACTGCAGCTAAGCGACGTATTCTATTTAAAATAAAATTATACAGAAATAAAAATTATTATATCATTACATGATATAATATTACATGTTAGAAATACAAAAAAAAAAAATTACAAAAATTAAATTCTCGCGTGAAAAACTAAATTATTAACTTATTTATTAATTATTTAGTATTTTATATTTATATTATTTATATTCACAATTTTCCTTACAATAGGCAACATTTCGTACACACTTGTAAGAAGGTGTTGCCTGATGCAAGGGGCATTGAAACTTTGCGAATAGTACAAAGTTAAGAAAATATAAAATATATTTATATATTAATATTATATATATATATATATATATATATTTTATATTTTATTTTCATGTATTTTGTCGAAAGGATTAAAAATTATTGCAAATAATGACACATACATTTAAAATTATACTTATCGTATTTATAAGAAAAACAAATTTCTAAATGTTTTATATTAAAATATCAAAAAAAGAATAAAATAGAAATATATAATACGATAATATTAAATAAAATTTATATATATATATATATAATTTTTGAAAAAAAAAAAAAAAAACTCACATCGTAGGGCTCGTTACAAGGTTTGACAATTACATTCCAAGGATTAGGATGATCATAGACATTGTTCATTTGAAATGGTACGAAACTGTTATCACTCACACTGCCCATATATTCGAACCATCTTTAAAAGATAAAATCCAATAATTGTTATTACGATTGTTAAATAAATCACAAAAATAATAAAATAATAATAATAATTATTATTATTATATCTAGTGTTAAGAGTGTTTCTTAAGATGATTTACTTTTTTGGTGTGCATCTGCTTGCTCCATGTGAACCACATGCAATATCCATCGCCAAACCACCGCTGGATGGATTGATTACATTTTTACAGGATTCAAAAGTTTTATTTATGTATTCTTCAGATATGTATAACTGAAAAAATAAAAAAAAATAAAAAATAAAATAAAACATACAATTATATTTTTTTTTCCGATGAAATTTACGTATCAAATTAATCATATTATATTTTTTATCTTCTGTTCGATTTAAAAAAAAAAAAAAAACAAAAAAACAAAAAAAGAAAAGGTAAGAAAATAAATTGTACGATAAAATGATAGATAACATTTCATTTAAAATATATATATATATATATATATATATATATTTTTTTTTTTTTTCTTTTTTAATAACCTCGAGTTCCGTTACGTATGTACAATTCTCGTAATCAGTTTCCATTTTGGTCACATTCATAAATCGTCTTTGATTTTTACTGCAAGTATAATCGCATATCTCTCGAAAGATATTTTTTAAACAAGTCGTACACCTTCCAAATATACCTTCGGCCATTTTCATATTAGCATCGAGGTTAAATATTTGCGATGCACTACAACAGGTTTTCGGTGAATCTAACAAATAATAAAAAAATATTCTAATAAATGAAATAATAATAATAATAATAATAATAATAATAATAATAATAATAATAAATGTATATCAAAGAAAAAAATTTTATAATAAGAATTAAAAAAAAAATGGGATCAAAGTTATTTAGCGTCACTTTTTATTCTACGAAATGAGACTGAAAGTAATTTCAATGCGAAACACAGAACTTTTTGAAATTGTTTTCATATAAAATAGAATTTATACCAACCCTCTTCCTCGAACAAATGTGGACACCTTTTTTGCAATAATTTCGTAGCAGTCTCATTGTTGATTGATTGAGGTGCTACACTGTAAACTCGTGTACGAGATTTAGATTCGATTTTTGTACATTCGCCGTACCAAACGCAATGATCTTCATCCTCGCCGTTGATCGGTACACACTCGTTGTAGAAAATAATTAAGAACAATAATATCAAAGGTAAAGTTTTCATGGTTGATATAAAAAGAATTAAAAAAAGAAAATAAAGAAACACTAGGAAACGTCGAAAGAACGAATAAATAAATAAAATAATAATAATCAATAAATGTATTAAGTGAAAAGAATTAAAAAAAAAAAAAGAAATAATAATAATATTAATTATAATAAAAATAAAAAAAAAATAAAAATAAAAATGAAAAATGTTAGGTCGTTCGATTATAAATGTTCCTCATTCTTCACGGATAGAATTTAATTATTTTTTATTTTGTTTTGTTCTTAACGAAATTAAATCAAAACCAATTCAACTCCAGCACGTTTATTTCCGTTGAGTTACGATCGAACGACTGAACACGAAGTCGTTTCATTAATCTCGGATATTCAAGTCAAAGGTATTTCTATTTTAAACGAGATTTCTTATCTTGCAGGTGAGTACTTCGAAAATGGACCGACGACCATTCAAGTTTATCAATGACAGGGACAAATTCTTTTTTACGAAATCTTTTGTTGTTTTCTTTTCCTTCACGTGTATGCACTTTTTTTTTTTTTTTTTTTTTTTTTTACTACTACTACTACTAATTCATTATTTCACGTTAAAACATAGTCAATACTTCTAAAGGAAACATTTCAAATTGCTGAAAGAACGATAACTTTACGATAACCGATTCTCATAAAATTTTTTTATCGAAACATCTGAAACACCTGTGCGACATTGTTATCAACTTGACGTCGAATCACCGATAACATTTATTTCTTTTTAGACCGTTATATTACACATTGCAGACAATCGTAATACAAATATATATATATATATATACATACTGTGCCCCGCCACGCGTTGCTGTAGCTCACAATCAGTCCGATCCACACGTTTTTAATTTGAAAATTTCAAACTTTTTTTGAATATAATACTTACTCAATCCAATTAACGATTTACCTTATACCGCCATCTGTTAGAATCTTATCGAATTAACAGAGATAATCATGACTCTTTGTTAATAAACAAATAATATTCGATTATAAATTGAGATATAAACTATCCTATCTTTCAAGTTGGATGAAACTGCACACAGTGTGCAAAATTTTATTCAAATCAGTTCAGTAGTTTAGGAGTCCATTGCAAACAAACTACGTGACACGTAATTTATATTTACTATTGAAAAAAAGAAAAAAAGAAATACAAAAAAGAAATCATACACACAGTGAGAAAAAAAAAGAAAGATATCAGAACGCACAAATTCCATAATGAATAATCATATTTTAATGACTCAATGATTGTACAAATGGGTCACTCTTAAACGTCTCCGCTTAACCGAGGAACAATAACAATAAATACAGCAATCATCGTAATCATAATATTCATTACTGATATATCGTTACGTAATTAGATGAAAACGGAAACGAGATATTTTCTCTTGTGCTGTATTTTATTTACCATTCATACGTTACAAGATTTCTTTTCTTTCACCTTTGAAGTTTCATCGTCACTCAACGTTAGACATCAACGAAAGGAAGAGATATTTCTTTTATTTTTTCTTTTTTTTTCTTTTTCTTATTTTTCTTTTTTTTCCTTTTTCTTTTTCATTTTCTTTTTTCTTTTTTCTTTTTTCTTTATGCACTTTATTATTTTCTATATTTCATTTTCATATTCATATTCATATTCATATTCATATTCATATTCATATTCATATTAATATTCATATTCATATTCATATTCATATTCATATTCATTTTCATTTAATCATTTAATCATTTAATCATTTATCATATTTCATTTTTCATTTCGAAAGACTCGTTATACATTCGCCATTACTACCAACACACACACACACACATTATTCCATATAATCATCTCGTTTCGTTATCATTCGGTTTAACCATCCCCATCCCCATGCCCACCCAACCCCCAACCCCCATATCCCCGTTGAATATTTTGTTCTCCTCAAACACCCCCCCCCCAACCCCCGCCTCCCCCTCCCAATAACCCATGTTGTCTACCCAACCCTTAAATGACCCTATATTTTTATATAATATAATCCTACTAATCAATCCTCCATCTCGCGAAATTCACTGACTGAGTTTCGAGAAGACGACCAAACAAAGGTTGTGTTTTCTTATTTCACAATCAGTTATTCTTTTTTTTCTTTTCATTATTTTTTTTTTTTTTTTTTATCTTTCCCTTTTTACTTTTCTTTAACTCTCTCTCTCTCTCTCTCTCACACACACACACACCCACACACTCTTTCTCTCTCTTTCTCTCACTTTCATTCTCTGGAACCCTTCGATATTTTACACGGTGTCCATTTAATTATAATATCGAAGGTTATCATCGCCTTTTTTTTTTTCTTTTTTTTTATCATAATCAAATATATTATGTTCAACGGTAGCGATAAAGTTTATATCAATAAAATTTCTGGAAGAATGTCAATAATTTAATAATAGACAATAATCGTTCGACGATCCGTTGCGACCGGGGCGAAAAATATGAAACTCGGTTACTAGGCCAACTATTGGGATACGTCTCCGAGTTAGAGATTTTTTTGTTTCTTCTTACTTTTTTTTTTGTTGTCTTTTCTTTTTCTTTTTTTTTCTTTTTTTTTTTCTCTTATTATTCGGCTAACATTCCTTTGACTGCTCGTCAATTAATTATTTTAATCATATTTTTTGGTTGTTTTGTTTTGTTTTGTTTTGTTTCTAAATTCGTTCTCCCTTTTTTTTTTTCTAATATCATTTTAAAATTTTTCTTCTCTTTTGTTTGTTTTTTTTTTCATCCTTTTTCTTGTTTTTGGTATTTTTTTGTTTTCTTTTGTTTCATTCAATCATAATTTGTTTCTTTATTTATTTTTGTTTTTCTGTGTGTCTTCTTGTAATTCAAAGAAAGAAAAAGATTTACATAACTTATATACGTATATACTTATTAATATGTTGTTGTTATTATTATTATTATTATTATTATTATTATTATAATTATTAATATTATTATTAATATTAATATTATTATTACTATTATTAATACTATCATTATTATTATTATTATTATTATTGTTATTATTATAAATATCATCTCCTTATAAACTTTAATCATACTCATCGTTATCTCTAAAAATTCGAAAATTTTCTTTAGAGAAATTACGAGAGTTTTGTATAATGGAGAATAATATTTTGGTTGGTTTTTTTTTTTTTCTATTCTTCTCTCTTTTTTATTTAATCATTATCATTTCTTACATTGACTTCATACTCTTGAATCGAATGATAGTCGAAGAAGAGTAAAACTTTGTTAAGACTCTTGCTTGATTACTTTTTCTTTTTTTTTTTTCTTTCTCGAGTAGCAGGTGTCAGTATTATACTTTTTTTCCATTTACAATTAAACCTATACTCGAAGTATAGGTAGGTAAAAAAGTATCTGCACCTTGATAAAGTATCGATAACACAATATTCGATTTTTACGAAGAAACAATAATAATAATATTTTACAGTCGTAATCGTGTTGACATTTTTATTTATTCTCTTCGACGTTTAACAATAATTTGCTTTCATTCTATTTCTTTTTTTTTCTTCGAAAAGTGTTTTTTTTTTTTATTTTATTTTATTATAACATTACGTTATTTTTTTTTTTTTTTTTTTTTTAAATAATAATTAATTATTCATTGATTGTCTTTTAGTCGTGAAACAATTAATTTTTTTTTTTTTTAATTTTTCTAAACAACTTAATAATTTAATCATTTTAAAAAAGAAACTTAAAAGGTAGTTTTTTTTATTTTTTTTTTTTATAATCAAATCAATCATCCAACCTTATTATTTCATTCTTTAAAAAACGTTCGAAATATTATATATATATATAAAATTAATATAATATTATATAATATTAATATTAATATATAATATATTATATATATTATATATTATAATATTATATAATATTATTATACTAATTAATATATTAATTATATAATAATATAATTATATATATAATTAATATAATATTATATAATATTAATATTAATTATATATTATATATCATATAGTATATATTATAATATTATATAATATTATTAATAATTAATATAATTATATATATATGTGTATCAATCGATTCAAATAACAAAAAAAAAAATGTATAGTCATTCTCGTAAAGAAAAAGTCATCGATATCGGTTATCAAAAAAAATGAAATATAATATATAATGAAATATAATATTCGATGACTCGAAACTTTCTAACATTGTCGTTAACTCAATCTCAAAAGATCTTATCTGGAAAGATCTTATCTCGAAATATTCTTAACACTTTTTATCAATAATTATTAAACGTCGAAGATTCAAGCAAGATGGCCATGTATTTTCTTTTTGTTTCGTTACAAATCGCAATTTTTCCCTCTTTTTCGCTTAATTATTTATTATTACCTATCTTTTTCTCTCTTTTCTGTTTTTCTTTTTTTTATAAATATTTTTTTCTATTTTTATTTTTTTTTATTTTTTTTTCAATCGAATGTAAACCAATCGAGTTAATAAATGATCAATCTCGTTATCGACGTAAACTATTTCATATATATTTATTTCTTTATTTCTTTATTTCTTTATTTATTTATTTATTTATTTATTTATCTTGATCGTTCTCGTCGATTATTTTTGGACGAGTAGAAAAAGGAATGTCGACTCCTGCTCGGAGACGCGCCTCGACAGAATTTATACAATAAAATTTATATATAGTAGATAATGCAATAATTCGAGCAACAGAAGGTCCTTCGTAAATTCTTAAATCTGCACGTGTCACTGTATGTATATCTCTCTGTGTGTGTTTGTGTGTGTGTGTATGTGTGTGCGTGTGTATATATATTTATGTTACGTATTTTCGTATCTACGTACGCATATGTGTATGTTTGTGTGTGTGTGTGTGAGTGTATTTTTGACCGATGTATAGTACACTTGTGTTTCACTTATATTAATTAGTAAGTATAGGTTTCTTATTATTTTTATTTATTTATTTATTTATTTTTCGCTGTCAGATCTTAACCGATGTCTTAATTAGTTATACATTGTGTATGCGCGCGTTATATGTTTGTGTATGTGTTATTTGTGTGGTTTGGTGTGAGTGTGTTTGTTTCATTTACGTAATCATGGTTTCATTGCATGTACGATTTTTAAGTGAAATGTTAACGTATCTTTATATTACATATCGTTATCATCATTCTCATATCTTCATATCACCGTCATCATAATCATCATCATCATCATCATCATCATTATCAGTTTCTAACTTTTCCCCATAATCATCGAATTTCATCGAATAATCATCGACTATCTCTTTCGTTTCTTTTCTTCGTTGAGTTTTATCAATGGTTTCTTTATTTATTTTTTTTTTTTTGACACCAATTGACATTTCACTATCACTTTTTCTCTTTCTCTTTCTCTTTCTCTTATTCTATTTCATTCATTTTCCTTCCATCTTTCTCTTTTCATCCATCGTTCCTTTCTTTTAATTAATTATTTATTTACTTACTTTTTCTTGTTTCTTTTTTTTCTGTGTTTTGTTTTTTGTTTTTTGTTTTTGTTTTTGTTTTTTTTTCTAGGATCGATAATCAACGAATCATTATCGCGCGATATATTTCAACAGAACCTTCCTTTCTCCTTTTGAATAATTTCATTAGAATTATCTTTCGTGATTTGTTCGTTCTGAGATTAGAAATTGTTTGTATTTTAATCGAAGAAACAACATCGAAATGAACAAATTTATGCGACAATGAATTAACGAACAATTTTATTATTTTGAGAAATATCATTTTTGTTTAATTAAATAATATTATTTATTTTTAACACTTTGTTGATCAGTTATTTTTTTTAAATAATTTATCTCATGTCACCGACCATTATTTCGTAATTAAAATTGAAAAGTAAAACAATATAGAAATAATTTTTTTTTTTTATAAATTTTTACTTATTATTAAACTTTGAATATTTCTTCTTGGTATGATAAATAGTATAACAAATAGTATCAAAAAATCTGTTATTATTGTAATATTTATTTTCTCTGCATTTTCCTTTTAAATAGCGTGATGCGACAATGAAAGCGCATCACGAGTTAACTCGTGATTGGTCAGCAACGTTCTACCACAGAAACACGAATTAACTTGGGACCGGTCAACATAGTGTTAACGATACTTTTGTAGAAAATTTCTTTCATTTCAAATTGTATAATATCTTTCTTCGTGATAATTATGACAAATTTTATTTTGTCAAATTATTATTATTATTATTATTATTATTATTATTATATATTATATTTAATTGATCAAATCATTAATATGATTTATTTTAAAAAAAACCAATTGGAATACAAGATAAATCATAAAGCGAATTTTGTACGAATTTTTCAATATCACCGATATTTAGATATTTTTTTTTTCATAAAAAAAAAAAAAAATTAAATAACAATTGAAAATAATCAATGTTACTCATTGTCACATTATTATTATTTTTTTTTGTTTTGTTACTTTAAACATTTCAATGATCATCCCTTCACGATTCTCGTTCACCCTGTTTCTAATATCGCGATTTGACAGGCCGTGTGTGAAGAAACCGGGCGTCCGAATTTTTCTATTTTTTTTATTTTTTTATTAGTTTTTCTTGTTTGTTTGTTTGTTTGTTTGTTTGTTTAAGGAAGAAGAAAAGAAAGAGTTTTGCACTTGATGACGCGCTATTTTTTTTTTCGTATATATTTTTGTTGTTGTTTGTTTATCGATACCCAGGGAACTCGGCCGATCGTCAATAAATGGGATCTAACAAATAGTCATTCTATTTCATCTTTTTATTCATACTATTTCTTTGTTGTTGTTGTTTTTTTCTTTATTCTATTTTTTTTTTATATTTCTTTTTAAATGTCAAGATCTCTCTCTTTCTCTCTCTCTCTCTCTCTCTTTCTCTCTATTACTTTCTCCATGTGTTACGCGATTATTCACGTGTCAACTTAATCTAAAATTATAATAGTACTGAAAAAAAAAAAAAAAAAAACAAACAAGAAGTACAAAAACAAAAGGAAAATAATACAAAAGAAAAAGAAAATTATTGTTCAATTTATTCTCTTTTTTTTTTTTTTTTTAATCGTTAACAATATCGTAAGGAAAAAAATTTCGATTAAAAAGAGATTATCGTTTTGTTTTTTCTCTTTTTTTTTCTTTTTTTTTTTTTTTTGGTGTTACTTGAAAATTGCATAGAAAATACTCGAGGCGTGTTTTTTCTTTTTTTTTTTATTCGACGACAAAAAAAAGGGGACCAGCCTTCTTTTTTTTTTTTTACGCATCGAGATTTAATATGATTTTTTTTTTTTTTTTTTTTTGACAAATATTGGAAATAATATCTCTTCTTAACAGGTGTTTTGTGTGTTCGCACAGGTGTTCTTTTTCACGAGTCATTTCAAATTCACCGATAAAGATCTAACATGAACCTAACGTGTGTATTTTTACTCGATTAAGAGACAATAATAATTCGATTATTATTAATTTTCATAATTATTCTCTTAATTGATCGATAATATTGACACATCTATTATTATTATTAATAATTAATCATAAATTTACAATCAACGATGATCGATTGAATCAATGATCGTACTAATTGTAATAATTGACGATTAATTATTCCCGATTTGAATATACGCACGGTTTAATATGAAATAAACTGAGAAAAAAGGAAAAAAAAATAGAACAAGTATTTTCGTTGAGATCCGAGATTTAAGCACCGACGAGTTTTGTACTGAAATGTGCCTGCACATGTGTGTGTGTGTGTGTGTGTGTGTGTGTGTGTGTGTGTGTCTCTTTCTCTCTCTCTCTCTCTATATATATATATATATGTAGTACCGTCTCATAAAAATATATAATACATTTCGTATTTCAGATAGAACGTTCTAAAATGTCAAATTAATTTTACAATCTCAAATTGTCTGTCATTATTATAAGCTCATTGCCTGTATAGAGAATCGTGGCCTTTAAATAGTTGTGTGTGAATATACGTACATACAACGTTGCGTTTATATGCGTGTATATTTGTGTTTGCTGCATGTTGGTACACATGCGTGTTCAAGTTTATATGTGTGTATGTATTTGTATATATATATTTTTGTCTGTGTCACCTCTGCATTAATATATGTATATATATATATAGATCTATTAATAAATATATCATAATAATATTACATCACCGACGGATACGCTAATAATTGACGGGATTCTACGAGTATCGATTATAATAATAATAATAATAATAATAATAATAATAATAATAATAATATCGAATGAGCCAAATTTTGTTTCGTTATGAAATCTAAATCGGTTCGTACGGAAATCATAACGATGTCATAGTGTGCTCTCTGTTATTTATTTTATTTTCTTCTTTTTCTTTTTTCTTTTTTTTTTGTTCTCTTTTCATTTCAATTATTTTCAGTTCTCTCTATTTTAAATTCATAGGTTTTTTTTTTTTTAAGAGATCCTTTCATTTGCGAGTATAGTTGGTTTCAATTTGCATTACACATTCGAGTTCGATAATAACATCGAATTTGTTATTTGTTTTCCCCCTATCTCTCATCCCCCCTCCTCTTCGTATAATGGAGGAAACAAAAATTATGGAATATTTTGATTCCATAATTAATGGAATATACCAACCAATGTGTTTGTGTGTATACACGTTAAATACGACAAATTCATTTAGCTTGTAAATATTGGTTAATAATAATAATAATAATAATAATTATAAAAGAAAAGAACATAAAAATAATTGTCATAGATTTGGAAATATTAATAATCGAATATGATAATTAAAGGGTCGTCAAAAAAATTGATTATTTATACGATGAGATCGGCCGATTTCTAAAATCACACTATAAACACACATAATCGCGTGCCACCCTCTCTCTATTTCTTTCTCCTTACGTCGTACGCGGCATTTTTCACCGACTTATATAACATATATGTATGTATGTATGTATGTATCCATGTATGTATGTATGTATGTATGTATGTATGTATGTATGTATGTATTTTGTGTATTTATGTTTATTTAATAATATTATTCCTTACGAGTGAGACGACGCGTATCCCAAAACATCAATGTCGCGCAATTCATTTTAATTCCTAATGTAAATAACGATCCGAATCGACAATGTCGAACAATTCTTCTTCTCGTAAACATTTTTCTTTTTTTTTATTTATTTATTTATTTATTTCATTTATATTCTAATTCCAACATTTATACTTTCGTTCTAGCCTCCTCCTCCCGTCCCCCGTCCCCCGTCCCCCGTCATTCCATCTATTTCTTTTCGTGTAGTACATTTCGGTATCATTCTCTTTCTTTCTTTTGCTTTTTTTCTTGTTTATATTTTATTTTATTTTATTTTATTTTTTATTTTTTTTTTTATTTTTTCCGTTAATTGTATTATCTTTATGTATCATATATATATTTTTTTCCTTTTTCATATTAATTCTTTCGACGAATTTAATAAAAAAAAAAAAAGAGAAAATACAAAATAAGAAGTTGTAGAAGAAAAAGAAGAAGAAGAAGAAGAAGAAGATGATGATGATGATGAAGAGAAAAGAAAAATTAGAAGAAACAAAATATAAATAGAATAAAATATGAAATATTAAAATCTCGAAAATAAATAATAATAATAATATATAAATATTAATAGTAATAATAATAATGTTAAAAAAAAAAAAACAATTCGTCAATGAATGACGGTCAGTCTACTCGCCACTCTCGAACGGAAGATCGGACATTGCGAATTGTGCGACAACAGTTTGGAAATATATCAAAGTCTGAGTATTCTTTTTTTTTTCTTTTTTCTTTTTTCTTTTTTTAAAGTGTACTCTATCAAATTCCATTTAAAAATTACTAATTAAATTCCAGTAGATGATAGTTTTAAAATACTGGCTTTGACGATCTTCGGAACGATTGTCATGGCAAGATTTTTGTTTTGTTTTAATTGGTTCATTTGTTTTGTATTCTTCATACGTTTCTTTCTCTCGGTTTTTTCTCTTTTTTTGCTTGTTTGTTTGTTTGTTTTCTTTTTTTCTTTTGGATTTCTTTTTCTTGGCTTTACTCGTTTTCTTTAAAAAAAAAAAAAAAGAAAAACTCAAAAATATTTTTCGGCGACGAACGACGAACTCGAACTTAGTTTATTACATACATATACTTATACATATAATAGAAATATCTATCGCGACGTATATGTACGGCCGGAGTTATTCGAAGATCTCGAAGAAATAATCCAATAGAGAAGAGGATTTTTGTTAATTATTTATTGTAATATAACGCAGTTAGCAGGATGTTGTTGGTATTAGTGGTGGTGGTGGTGGTGGTAGTAAGGGGTAGGATAAAATCACGTTGATTTACCTTGAAGGTAGGGAAAAGGGTGTAAATTATTTTCTTCGAATTATTATATATACTACGTGTTTATATAATCAAATTTATTATATTACGAAGTAAATGCTTCTATCTGTTGAGTCGAATTATTTTTATCCGAATTCTCTTACTCATATCTTCCTCGAAAAAAAAAAAATCAATTTATTTGTTATTTTTACCACACGCCACGATCGATTAAGAAAATTAATTCAAATGGTATATTTGAATGGAGTGAGAAGAAACGAAAAATTTCATAATTAATAAAATATATAAAATAAATAAACAAATAAATAATATATAAGAAAAAATCGATATATCGTTTTATTTATAAAACTCAAATCCCCAAAACTATAATCAATCGTTCAATTTTATAATCGTCTTACGCGTATTTTCGATGTTACTCGAATGATTTCAAATGCAAGGGATACGAACAGAGATTAATCAGACAGAAACATTTTCCTTCGTTTACGCAGATGAATTCTCCTGTCAACAAAGTGCTCGTTGTTTCTTTCTTCCTTTTTTTTTTATCCTTTCTTTTTCTTGCTTTCTTTCTTTCTTTCGTTCATTCATTCTTTTTCCTATAGAATTCATGCATCATCTGTTTTTTATTTATTTATTTTTTTATTATTACACTCTAACCGACAATGAAGAAGATCACGCGACTTTTTCTTTTTTCGTTCGTGTTCGTTCGTTCGTTCGTTCGATAAAATCGATTCGGCGGATTCGGACCGTGCCACACGTGAGTTTTTTTTTCTAATTAAACGTCATCTAATTTAATCCAAATAACAGTTTTAAACTTGTGTGCGTGTGTGTGTATTTGTATGCATGTTTAGAAGTGAGAGAGTTTTATTATTCGCGCAAAACGAGTCCGTGTAAAATATCTTCATGTGTTAGTAATACGTGTCTCTTCTGTATATATATATATATATGTGTGTCTGTGTGTGTGTTATGTGTGTGCTGTCTCTGTGTTAACGTGTATTAGTGTATGGTATGTGTGTGTGTTTAGTGTATATTTTTTTTATGCGCATTTTTACACAAACATGTGTGTATACGAGGTGTGTTAAGTAAAGTATTATACGTGTTTACGTATTTTATGTATGTATTTTTTTTTTTTAATGTCAGTATTTTTTTATATTTATTATATATATTTTATTTATTTATTTATTTATTTATTTATTTTTTTGGTTGTGTAGGTATTCATCTATGTGGATACTTTCTGTCGTCTAAATTTACACGAATTAAATCTTTCGATACCGTCTTAAATTTATCGTAATACCCATTATAACAACGTGTTTATATATATATATATTCGGATATCGTTTATTTTATTTTATTTTTTTTTTTTTTTAGTTCCGTGTGCCGATATTTTTGGTGTTCCACGTGCTCGTTCGTTTCGCAAGGGTATTTTTTTTTTCATTTTTATATATGTATATGTATATATATATATATTTATCAGTTTTTCTTTCCCTTTTTTTTTTTGTCTCATTTCTTGTTTTTTTTTCTTCTTCTTCTTTCTTCCTTCCTTCCTATCGTTTTTTAATAATAATAATAATAATAAATTCTATGTGAGCTTTTTTTTCATTTTAATGATCGATTTTTATTTTAAACATCGTTTCCTATCCCATCTCACCCCAACCAACCTCCCCACTCTTTCTTTTTTAACATTATTATTCTCGTATTTTTTATTTTTTTTTTTTCATTTCTGTATATTTTGTTGTTGCTATTGTAAATATTACCATTTCAAATCTTACTTTTTTCTTAATTAATTATTTATTTCGTTTGTTTTAAAAATCACATCATCGTGTCGCACGACACACCGAGTGCACAATAAGAAATTCGCGTTACGATCTCGCGCATCCATCCAAACCTGCTTTTTGGATTTTTCATTCTTTTTTTTATTCTTCCCTTTCTCTTTCCTGAGTCCCTGTCTTTCTTTCCTCTTTCACTATTTCTTTATTTTCTCTTTTTGTATAATATTAAATAACGTTAAAAATAAAGTCTGCCATTTTCGAGTTCGAAAGCGAGTTCAATGTTAATTATTTCTTTATCTTCATTCTTTTTTTTTTTTACCCTTTCTCGTGTTTTTTTTTTTGTTGTTGTTGCTCTTTTTTTGCGAAACTAACCCGGGGAAACCCTGGTCGACGAACAATAAAATTCATAAAGTCCCCCCTCCCCACTACCCTAGCCCTACCCCCATCCCTTTAATTCTTATATGTATAATACATACATATATATATATATACGACTTCTTTTAATTGATTTTCTTTATATCGCTATGATTACTCGTTACGTCGTCGTTTATTTTAATTTTAATTTTCTTTTTTTTACTTTTTTTGTTTAACCCCATCTATTTTTTTCCTTCTTCTTCTTCATCTTCTTCTTCTTTTTCTTCTTCTTCCTCTTCTTCTTCTTCTTCTTCTTCTTCTTCTTCTTCTTCTTCTTCTTCTTCTTCTTCAATCTCATTGTCAGATCTTTTTTAAAGTCTCGACATATAAGTCATCATTCATTAATCGATAATAATAATAATAATGTTAATAATAATAATGATCATTCATAATTTATCCCACTGACAATGATCATGATAATGCCAATGGTTAATTACTTATAATTATAATAATGCTAATAATAATATTAATACTATAATACTAATATTAAATTTTAATAATCAAAATAATCATAATAATCGTAATAATAATAATAATAATAATAATAATAATAATAATAATAATAATAATAATAATATTAATAATAATTATTAAATAACAATGTGATTGGAGACGATGATGATAAGAATATTAAGAATAATGATATAATATATATATATTATGACGATAATAATAATTAAGTAGTAATCGTAACGACATCATCATCATCATCATCATCATTATCATTATTATCATTATCATCATCATCATCATCATTATTACAATATATATATATATATATACACAGGGTCAATCGGCTGACACACTTTGCGCTTTACCGTCCACGCGGGAAAAACGCTCGTAAAAGTGGTATAAGGAAGTTGTTATTAATTTTCTTCTTTTTTTTTTTTTGCATGATTTCTTTATATTCTCTTTTTTTTTTCTTTTTTTATTCTCGTTGCTTATCGCGTCATTTTATTTTATTTTTTTTTTAAATTTCTCTTTGTTCTCCTATTTCTACTTCCTTTTTTTCTTTTGCCGTTTTTTAAAAAACGGTGATTGAAAAAAAGAATCAGCCCCCACCCCCCCATCCTCCTCCCTTGTATCTTACTCACCCCATAATATCGCTGGGTGTATAGTAATTTACGTATGCATTTTTTTTATTATATATATATTATTTTCTTTTCCCATCATTATCATCATCATCATTTTATCATGATCATTTTCTTCTTCATCTTCTTCTTTATGTAGGAACGTATTAGGTGCGGAAACGAAAAAGGGACGACACAAATAATCATCATCTCTTATTATGTCAATGCGCTAATGTGCCTTTTATAACGCGCTCCAATAATAAATTAATTAATCGCACGGTTTAAATTAAAACATAATAATATATATTGCGCTTCCCCTTCTCCCTTTTTCTCACGCTCTAAGAGTAATTGCAAGTTAATTAACCTTTTTCTGTTTGAAAGTTTATTAAATAAACGTTAACGATGCATATCGAGCGGCAAAACGTAACACACATACACATACACACACACACACACATACACCGTCGTCATATCCGAGACACGGTTCAATTATGACCGAATCATAATAATAAAAGATTATAACCGGATCGCAACTCCATTGATAATGATCTATGAAAGATTAGAAATTGTCGAAGATAAAGTAATTGAAAAGAAAGAAAAAAACAAAGAACAAATAACATTTCAATATTTCTTCCATGTGATTAATTAATTAAACGTTAAGAATTAATAATATCGATTATTTTACGTTAAAATAGTATGATTTGTAACAATTGTTAATACTTATTATGTTGTTGTTGTTGTTGTTGTTTTTTCTTTTTTCTTTTTCTTTTGTGAGATAATAACAAAGACGGCCGACGACATTAACGTTGTTTTATAATACTTGGAAGACAAAATTAGAACGAGGAGTAATAGTATTAAATTGTAGGAAAAGGAGGAAGAGGGGTAGTAGTAAGAGGAGGAGGAGGAGAAGGAGGAGGAGGAGGAGGAGTAACGGATGTTGTCTTCATTTTGTTTGTCTAATCATTTATGCGTACCGCGTGGGCGGTTTAGCAATATTTCATAATTAAATCACACGTTAATTAACCATGGTGATAACGTGAGAACGCATATGTGTGTTATTTCTAATCTTTCACTTTTCTTCCCCTCTCTTTTCCCTCTCTTTCTCACTCACTCTCTCTCTCTATTTTTACTCGATCATCGTTTGACCTTATGCAATAAATAAAGTCATCATAGTTCATTCGAACGTAATTCGAACTCAACGGATTCATCATTTTGTTGTTTTTTCCTTCTTTTTTTTTTCTTTTCTTGTTTTTATATATCTATAATATTTAACATTATTATTGAAAGTTTCCCCGACGTTTAAAAAATTAAACGTGATTATTAAAGTTAGATTGTTGAGCACAATTGCTTATCTCTATTAAAGATTTTCTTGAGGCGCTGTGGCTCGAGGTCATGTCCGTGAACTCGCCGGCCGACTTACCCTTTCTTGGTAACGTCGTAGCCTCGCCTAACGATGGCAATTCTCGGGGTTTCCAAATTGGCGAACCTAAAAAGATTATTTACAAATTATTTTTTAAATCTCGTAGCAATTTAACAAGTTCCGTGCCAAGACGTTTTTGCACGGAACTTGTCGTTAAGGTCATTTGATTTTCAACGCATTAAAACACGTAGCCTAAAGATTAAGTTTAACGTTTATCTACCAACGGCGTTACACGTGACACGAAACTTGTTAATAAAAATGAAGAAAATTCAATAAAAGGGATAATAAGTAAAATTCGAAAACATCTTACCAAGCTCTTTAACTGTAATCGGTTGATAATTTTCTGGCTGATGAGAAGACTGAATGAGCCTGGCTTGGCTGCCAGTACTTCCAGCGGAAATGGTAGAAGTAGTGCTCAGTGTCAAATGATTAGGTGTACGGCCCAGATTAGTCTTCTTCTCGCCTAAAAAAGCTTGAGAGTCTTCCTCTCCTTCCGATTTAGTTCCTGAATCCATTTCAACTTTTACTTCCCCTGTATTTAATGTAATAACAATAATAATGATGATGATGATGATGATGATGATGATGATATAAATAATTATAATCAAATTCTTCGAAACGATTGAAGTTATTTGAATGGTTTTTTAGTTTAAATTGAAAAAAAAAAACAAATAAAAAGAAAAAAAAAACTTTCTAAGTAATTTTAATAAAAACAATAATTTTAAAAAAATATCAAATTTACCCGAAGTGTCACTTATGGTTTTGCTTCTCGTACGAAATGTTATCTGTTGTTGACTTATAGCTGGTTCTTCCATATCCTTATCCTCTGAACTCTCATGTTCCACAGATTGTTTCGAATGACTATACTTTCGTTTTGCATTATGCGAATTACTTAACAATTGTTGTTTTATAGCTTTTTTTGACAACGTTCCCGTAGTTACCACCGTGGTACCATTACCATTTTGACTTTGAACCTGTGTCGCTTGTTTCTCAAATTTTTCTACGTGACTAGCAGACATCCTAGGTGCTATTGTCATCGGTGGTTGATTAATGTTCTGTTTCGTTGAAGGAATACTCATATTTCTAACCGATTCTCGTATGATTTGTCGAATAGTTTTTAAGAATGCATTTCTAAATTCTGTCGTACTGAAAAGATATATCAAATATTTTCTTATGAACAAAACAACAAACCAAGAAACATTTAAAACAAGATCGTAATATTAAATTTTTATTAAAGATTATTTCATTAGATTGTAATTAGGAAAAATACCTGTTAGAAAGTACATAGACTTTTTCCGATCTTCTTTGTAATTGACTTCTAAGATGTATCAATTCCCATAAGAAATGCGATTCCATATCTTTGGCCGAACTGGCTCTGACTTGAACCTCGGTAACAGGAATCAAAACTTGATAACGAATTATTTCTACCTCACTGGAATTTGCTTTCGTTGAAACTCCCTTTAAAATAATACGATTAATTTATTAAATCATTCGTATAAGTAAATATATATATATATATATATATATATATATAATAATAATAATAATAATAATAATAATAATAATAATAATTTAATATTTGAATATTACCATGAGTTTTTTCTTTTGTCTTAATCTCTCCTTGCAGAGGAACACTACGGCGGATTTGAAAACAAAACACATGGCGTGCAATTCCAAACCTTTCTTTATCTTACCAAGAAAGTCTGAAATATTTAACCATTCGACACCGCCGTAATACAAAAGATCTCCTGGACTTAGATCGATTGGCTAAAGAAAAAAAAAGGAATATAATATTGAAATGTTACAAAGAATATAGAATTTGAATTTAAATTTTAATTACCTGTTTACAAGATTTTTGATGTTGTCTGAATAAATGATCAAAAATAGCACCATATTCCTCGTGAATCCTTTGCATTTCGTTAATGTGTTCGGCAACTTTTTCCATACCCTTAAGAGCCTCTGAAATTCGATGATTATTAATTATAATGATCCAATAATATTATAATGAAAATATAATATAATATTAATTACCAATCAAATGTTGATGTTCTTCGCTTCGTTCGTCAGTAAGATTTCTAAGTTGTTGCAATAGCAACGGATATTTGAGTATTCTTTGAATTGGCTTTATCAAGTAAGATTCCAATGTCGAGGAATGCTGTTGACGTGGATTTCTCGCTTGCAGGAACTCTTGTAAAGCTTGATTTCCTTCGTCTATATAACAACAAATTATTCGATATAAGTTTAATAATAATTTTGTATAATTTTGCGTGTGTTAATTGTTTGTTTTACAATAAACTAACTTGGATGTAAAACTTTTTGGGCCTTCGAATGGCTTGCGCAAAACGAGCTGTACAGCTTGAAGTGATTTACGTAAAATAAGAAGGCACTTCCAATGGAAAATAGAACACCCTGTTTAATGAAAATTATTATTAGTTGAAATAAATTATTATATAACAGAGAAATAATTCTAACATTTGAAAATAATTTACCTTAAATTGACTAGGATGGTCAAAACTGTTGAAGTCTGCCTCCATTTCAATAGCATGATCAAGATTTTGCAGGAATTGTCGTTGAAACGTGACTATTTCCTGAATATTTCCAAATAGTGCATTTATTTCGGCATTAGATAAGAAGGTCTCGCGTTTAAGGGGTTCCAAATAATTTTCCAGCAAATTGTTTAAATTCTGTTATGAAAGAAATTTGATTATTTCATTAGAAAGTAATTAAACATTTTAACACGTTCGTCGCCCAAACCCGTTTCGGTTGAGTTTCTCGCAAGGCCCAAAATTCGACTGTCGTCGCACCGTAACGTAAAGAAGCGATAAGTAGAAATATCAACAATGCAACCCCTAGTATTATGTTTATATTATATTATTATATTTTATTTACCGAAAATAATATTCTTTCGAAATGGGAAATGTGATAAGTTTTTCCAACTAAAAATATTATAACTTTAACAAGAAGAAGAGCGTCACCTTATACGGTGACGGGGCCCCCGGAGAAGCATGCCCGTCTACAGTTTATGGTGCCATGGCGACGAACGTGTTAATTTAATTTT
The DNA here is from genome assembly GCF_049000335.1 of Polistes dominula. Lineage (NCBI taxonomy): Eukaryota > Metazoa > Arthropoda > Insecta > Hymenoptera > Vespidae > Polistes > Polistes dominula. The sequence continues at coordinate 2,362,445 of NW_028301164.1, forward strand.
AATCCTAGTTAATTAAATGCAATTATATGCATAATAATTTAATAAAATAATTAAACACTTTAATTGTGAATTTATTCTTATTTAATTAAATGTAATGAATACCTTTACATAAGTTCGTTCAGTCTCGATCAATTCTAATATCACTTTCTTTAATTTTTCGGCATCGCTCAATTGTCTACTTGGTGTTAGTGCTTGAGAATGTGAACTCACGACACTTCCTGTGGGACTTGATTTTCTGGTCTCACCGGGTGATCGGCAAATACCCGTTACTTGTTCGGCCGTTTTTAATAAATTTTCTATCTCGAATGAATTCGTTCTCGATGTTTGCTTACCATTTTCAATATGCGAGGTAGTAGTACACTCTTGCATGAGACTTTCCTTGCCTGGAAAAAAAAAATCAATATATACAGTATAAAATGTAATTTCAAACAATGGATCATTTGGGAATAGTACGCGAATAGATTCTTAGACAAATTTTCTAGATTAAAAAGTTATACATTTATCACGATAAATGGATATTAATAAAAAAAAAAAAGAAAAAAGAAAGAAAATAAGCACAAAGTTATCGATCGGTAATTTAATTCCATAAAGTTTTCGAAATGATTAATAATAATAATAATAATAATAATAATAATAATAATAATAATGAAAAACATAACGCGTTATATTCACATGAATATGAAATTTCTTATGTTTCGTTGAACGTGTTATAACATTTTTTTGCATGAAAGTTCTATTATTAAAGATTCATCAAGATAGAGACGAAAAAAGTCTTAAGGGAAGAAATATTATTTTATCGATTTAGAATCCAAGGCCCAGTTGTCCCCGGTGAGAGTTCTATTTTTTCTCTGTTGACGGTCAAAGGATTATCTTTGCTTCATTAGACTTTGAACTAATGAGATCATTACAGAGTGAAGAAGGAAAGGCCTCGAGAGAAATATGGAAAAAGCATCCTGCATTGGCACGATGATGATAATGATGATAATGATAATCATGATGATGATGATGATGACACCTCTTAGACGTATCAAATAATAGATATGATATAAAATTAACAAGACTCACTCCATCCTGGAGCAGGTACTATCAGGCCGGATATCATTTCTTCACTTATAACTGGCGGATCCGAGGGTGGAGGTGGACAAACCAAACTTTCAATGATGTCATCAGTTACTCTCATAATTCCAGTAAGATCTGGTGGTTCTGTTCTTGACGATCTCATCATCATACAAAGACCAACCTCTTCTTGAAGTACACTTTCCAAATACATCATATCTAAGTCGCTTACTATAGCACCGTTGATTACCATAATCTCGTCACCCTTAATAATCCCTGAAAGTATTACACGTTTATCGAATAATGCATAAGATAAAGTTAACGAGTAAGGACGAAGATAAAGATGATGGATGGAAAACGAACGTGACGCGTTTAACATGTCATTCAATTTTATTACCATAACGATCGTTTAATCAAGAGAAGAGAACAGAGAGAGAGAGAGAGAGAGAGAGAGAGAGAGAGAGACCATGAAGAATAAATAAGCACTATAAGCATGTATGTCAAAGCGTATCCCGATAACTTTGTTCAAATATGCAGTAAAGCGTGACAGATCGGTCTCTCTTAATGACATCGATATACATACGCGTTGTCAACCACTCCTATACTCTCTTCGCACGATTAGTATAATAATAATAATAATAATAATAATAATAATAATAATAATGCATCTTTAAGGTCGTTTTCAATACTCCCGTTGCATTTGGTCGAATGTGATCATTAAAAAAAAAAAAAAATGTGAAAAATTTGATGATTAATCAAAAGAAATAAAACTCACCGTTTTGCATTGCCACGCTTTTATCTTCAACACGGCTAACGTAACAACAAAGTTCGTCCTGTCTATCGGAATTTTCAATGAGTTCAGCCTCCACGGAAAATCCCCACATCTGTTCCAAGGTATTCCTTTGCAATTCCACCTGATACAAGATCTTAGCACAGACCTCGACTATCTCGTGCGTGTGTAACTATAATTTCAAATTAATCAAAGTTTACTTAATTTGAACATATCGTAAACTATCATTTATTTTAAAAATTCAATTCTAATTAACTTACATAAGTATCGATCAAATCGGTTCTATGTGGTACAAAATAATTATGGTCCTCCATGTCGCGTCGTTTTTTAACTCTCACGAAATGTTCCATAGGATTAAGATTTTTTCTGTTACAAGCGCTAGCTAAAAATTCTTCTACCGTCATAGCATCACGCAGAAAAACTGAAACGAGCTAAAAGAAAAAAGAAAAAGACAAAATCAAAGATGTCCAACGATTCGCGATATAAATAACACATGCATTTATTATGTACTTCTATATATAATCATGATTTCCTATAAGAGATACTTATAGGAAATTAACTGGAATGCTAAAACAAAACAAAAGAATTACCTGATTATCCGGCACGGATACTTTGACAGTCTTCTCTTCATCTCTAGATGATATTTGTAATGACCTTCGGCTAGATCCGCTGTTCGACCTAGATAAAAGTGGTGGTCTTCTCTTGGTAGCCCCACGACCGGCTAACAAATTGTTTAATAATGAGGGACTTCGTGCGCAAATGAATGCATGGAAGGACGACACCGTGAAGACACCCAATTTGTTCAAAGTCTGCTTCGTAGCACGAGATACGTGGGTTAGTAGACTCTGTTATGAAAGATAACGATTAAGAGAAAATGAGATGATAGAGAAAGAGAAAATAAAATACATAAATCAAGATAATGAGAAAGTGATTAAAGTAATTGTTTTTTTTTTTTTTGAGACTAATTGGAATTAACGGCCAACACATAGATCGTGCCTCGCCTTTCTTCTTACTTCACAACGACGTTAATTTATTGGAAATTACACAGCTGCAGTTCCTATATGTTCTATTTACGTATAAACACTGGTCGATATCGTTACGCGCATCGCATTTACCGAACCAAGTTTAAATTAAAAAAAAAAAAAAATGTTCTTTCTGTTTAAATTAAGTTTTCCTTCCCTTCATAAGATAATAAATCCTTTTAGTTTGAAAAAGTAATAACCAAATTTATGATGAACTTAAAGATGAATTTAAAAATTCGTTTTACTTACTTACTTTTTACTTATTACTGTTATTACACGTACCAATCGAATAAAACATAATTACTAACTAACCTTAGGATTAGGTAATTCACCACTTTGCAAACTGGCCATGTAACATCTCAAACGAAATTGTTCGCAATGAAGTCTTTCGAGATTTTCTTCCCATTGGACTATTTGATTATTTATTTGTTGTTTAGTTTCAACGTCAGATACGACGGATTGTTGAAGATCCGCCATGTGTTTCATCTTGTGATCCTTAAAATACAAAAAAATACAAACGAGATTACATTAGTTTATAAAATATTTTTTACTTAGAACAAATGTTGTTTGTTTTTCTGTCATATAATTGAAATCATTGATTGAAATAAAATTGATAATATATACATTTACCGATTCTATTGCCTTTTCCAAACGAAAGATTTCTTCTTGTAGAAGATGTAAAGTACCAGTTTTACCACGATGACGAGCGAACGCGGCCGCACAAGCAGAATGTATGCTATTCACCCAATTTTCGAGTTCCACTTGACACGGCGCCTGCAAATTAAATAAGACGCATTTTTTTTCTTCCTCTTTCTTCTTAATCCCTTTCTCTCTCACTCTCTCACTTAATCTCAAGGAGGTATTTTAAAAAATGAAAAAAATTTCATACGTTCCCATAAAAAACGAACGAACGAATGAACGAACGAACGAAAGTTTTGTTCTTTCTTTTTTTTTTATTCTTTTTTTTTTTATTCTCGTCACCTGAAAAAGATAAGCATCGCCGAAAGCGGTGCTCAGGCAAAATATGTAGTCCCTCTTTGGGTGCTCCGGAATTGGCTGCATAATAGCACCATCGACGATAATTAAATGCTTAGGTGCCGCTTCCATGGCTCTACTTTCTTGCGAATCGCAAGGGTAGAAAAGAAGTGTGGTCCCTTTCAGACAGACCCAGTAACCCTTCCAGCCTCTTTTCCTTGCAAGCTCAATTTGATGCTTCTTACGTAACAACCATTTCTTCACGCTGAGGAAACTGCAGATTGACACAAAGTTTAAGTGCACTTTTTTTTCTATTCAAATTGTTCCTTTTTATTTTTTTTTTTCTGACGAACAAAAAGATTTCAATTATCCTACGTGAAACTTTAGAACGATTATTGAAACTACGTTTAAAAGTTGGATGAAAATGATACTTGAAATTATTTCAATATGTAGAAAAATAATGTGTTGTGTGTTCCACATGTGGATAATAAATATTTCATAATTTTGTTACCCTGCTTTTCTAACTGCACCAGTGCAATTGAACGAAGCAGCAGCGGTTCCAGTTTGTTTTCCACGATAGGGTGAATTTATCACACTTTCACCATCATCGTCGTCACTGACCGCAGTAGTGAGAGACATTCTGTCGTCATCCGACATCTACAAAATAAAATCAAAAGATCTTTTGTTTGATTCGGTGATATTTAAACCAAAACTGGAAAACAAAAATGAATAATCAAACATCTTGAACACATTTAAATTACGGATCGTACAAATTTCGGTGTATAAGTGTAATTTAGTGTAAATGGGTGTGATCAAACATTTTGGTAGAAAGGTAGGTAGACGATTACGATTTTGATCAATTAATTTTCTTTTCTTATTCTCTTTTTCTCGAATATTTAAAAAAAAAAAAAAAAAAAAATTTGTAAAATAAAAAATCCAAATGAAAAAGATAAAAGGAAAGAAGAAGAAATATATTCGAACAAAGTTTAATATAAAGGAAGAGGACATAGATAAAATAAAATCTAGGTGAATCTATCGTGTGGCATTGCTCCAGGGATGTGCCCTGTGCACCGATAACACCGATAAAGCTAAAATCATTGGAGCGTGCACAACTTTTACAACAGGGAATTCCTAATTTCGATAATGTTGTGAGATATATTCTGGATAGGGGATGAAAACTTTCAAACATGCTTCCAAGATTACTGCTCGTTTCTTTCTTGTATTGGATCGAAAATTTCGTTTGATAGATAAATAGGTAAATAGGTAAGTTATATAGATGGTAAAAAATTAGGGAAGAAAATAAACACGGATAGAAAAAAAAAACATCAAATGAGAAAAAGAGAGAGAAAGAGAGAGAGAGAGAGGGTGAAAGAGAAAAGAATAAAAAACATGATATATATATATATGCATATATATCTTTCGCGGGGGGAAGAACTCACGTCTCTACCTTTTTAATGGTGTAAGTTGTAGTTAGTCTTTCGCGTAGTTTATCGCGTATTCTTCCAGGGCTAACCGTGGCCCAGAAACTTACGACTTTTTTGAGAAAGTCGGCGTTGCACGCATCCGCCGTAATATGGGGATGGTAATGACAGTAACATCCCTCCTTCAATAGCTTCATGTTTTTCTTAGCGGTACCGTTTATCTTGAACATGATATCCCTACGGGCAACACTCAAACCGTCGATATAATATTGCGCCCAGGTATTCAATGCACCGTTAATAATACGTAGCAGTTTTTGATAATATCCTTCACCTAAACCGTAATTTATCTTTTCCCTGACATTTTTGCAATTGAACCAATAAACTTTTTTCCATTCGTTTATCGATATCACGCTTATCGTATGACGACGACATAGGCAGGTATATTTCTTCGATTGTTGTTTATACAACGTCTTCAAATCCGTATAACTACTGCTCAGACTCAACAAATCCAGGGTACTATTCATACATTTGATCGCCCATCTCGGCTCTACCATTATTCGTCGATGTTCTGTCGATGCTTTGATTGGACGAAGAAAGAGAACATTTGTTTTTTTTTTTTCTTTTTTTTTTTTTTGGGACGGGGCTCAAGCTGGGGTTGGTTGGGGCTAGGGGGTTACACGGTGGATGGATGGATCTTAAGAAGGCCGCTCAAACGTGCGGTTTTTCACGAATAATAATTCTTCTGAATAATGATGAATGGAGAACAACGATTCGACTAAAATTCCTGTTATTCTTCCATAAGAAATGAAGAAACCTTTCTCTTCCATTTTATTTTTTTATTTTTTCTTTTTTTTTTCTTTTTGTCTTTTGGACGGGTAAGAGGAAAACACACGCCACACACACAGAGAGAAAGAGAACTGTTTCTTTTTTTTTCTTTTCGAAAAATAATAGCAATACCAATCAGAGGGTAGTAACTATCTAAACTTTCCTTTTAAGCTCGATTTTTTATTTTTTGTTTTGTTTGTTTTATGCAAATGTTTGTTCACTCCTATTCACAGAAGTGAGAAGTACTTTTTGTATTCTATTTCTTTTTTTTTTTGTTTTTTTTTTCTATGTAATCACTCGTTTATGGTTTATACATATATAGAGAATATTTAAGAAGCATAAAATTCACGATCCTTGTCGTATAATTCAACGATCTGTTGGACGAAAGCCATCGCTAAGGGTTCCAATTTTGTCGTTAACGTTCTCAATACTCCGATAACTATGGTTGATGTGAAATAAAAGACGAATAATCTGTAAGCCCGGAACATGTTACAACAAAGTCCATTGAACGAATATTAATAATAATAATAATAGCAAGTACTTTGATTCTTTGCAATTTGTTCATCACCGACAATTTAAAACTAAAATCATCAATCATTCGACGATACATCGTCCTTGATTTACTTCTATGTTCAGTTTTTATATTTTCTATATTTTTATTTCATATTCTTTCTTTTTATTATATTATTATTATTATTATTATTATTATTATTATTATTATTATTATTATTGTTATAATATCTCTATTTTTAATTGTATTTTTTTTTGCCTTTTTTATTATTTTTCTTTTTTGTCAATTAAAACGACCATACGTTTATCGAATAAGGCAGATCTTCTTTTGCACTCTATCTTTATTATTTTTATTTTTATTTTTATTTTCTAAAATTCACTACGCTATTGATCCTATCATCTAATATAATCGTGCACAACGTATATGTATCTACGTAAGTATTACGTATGTATATATATATATATCTATATATATATGTATATATTCTATATTTTCTCTAAGGTACTCTAGTAAAGAGAACCTTTCAAAGACAAAACGGTCCTCTCGTCAATACTTATCACTGTTCAATTCGCCCAAAAGGCTTTTTCTTTCTGCCACCCACGTCAAATCTAAATTATTTTAACAAACTTTATCAAACTGATCTTCTCTTTCTCTTATTTCTTTTTTTCTTTCCCTTATCTACAAAGATCATCGGTATCGTCGCTTTTAACCCGTTGCAGCAGCCCCCCCCCTTTTTAATTTTTTTTTCCTTTTTTGTCAACGAGCCAAATTTTTACCTCTTATCGGTTCTTTTCTTTTCTTTACTTTATCTATTCTTTTTTCTTTTCTTCTTATCTTTTTTAGAAATTGCTCGCAGCAATAGAGCAAAATGTTCATTTAACTCTCTCTCTCTCTCTCTCTCTTTTAAAAGTAAGTATACAGAATATTTTGTGCAATACCACACATAGAAACGAATTTCTCCGTATAAAAATAGGTATTATTATTATTATTGTTATTATTATTAATATTTATAATATTTAATATTATTAATATTATATTATATATTATTATTATTATATATTATTATTATTATTATATATTATTATTATTATTATTATTATTATTATTATATATTATTATTATGCACCTTTCATTCGCGATTATCACGTATCTCTATTTTGGTTTTCTCTCATTTATATTTTATTTTATTTTTATCTTCTTTTTTGTTTGTTTTTTTTTAATTTTTTCTTTTCTTCTTTTTCTTCTTTCTCTTCTCCCGTTAGATATCTTTTTTCTTTTTTTTTTAAATATACATACGAATATATATATAGATATACATATAATAAATTTCTCGTAAATTAACGAGAAAATAATTTTTATTCTGATCGATCAAAAAGAAGTGTTGTATAAGCCCTTTATATTCTGATGAACTTTACCGTTTCTCTTTCCCAACCTTTACTTTTCACTCCTCCCTCCCACTCTCTCTCTTTTTTTTTCTTTTTCTCTCTCTCTCTCTCCCTCTTCTTTTTTCTCTTTATCGACAAACTGAAATCGTAACGATATTTTCTAAAATACGATTACACTTCGACTAATAGCCACAGTTCAATATCACAAAGAATGAACTATCACGACTTCTTCGAGAATAAATTTCATCTTTTTTTTATTTCTTCTTCTTCTTCTTCTTTTTATTCTCTCTTTTTCTCTCTCTCTCTCTCTCTCTCTCTCTCTTCCTCTCTTTTTATTTCTTTCTTTTTAAAAAGCCCTTTTTTTTCTATAATATTTTAGTCTGTTCAAACTTGGCCTTTGATTTGTTATCCTTCGAAGTAAAACTTTTCATACACGATGATAAAAAACATCACCGATTTTCTAAAGCAAATGGATAAATAATGTAAAGATAAAGAATACAGATATATATATATGTATATTCTATAGTTAGACACAAGCATACACACGCACACACAGACACACACACACAGAGAAACCGTGTACGCAAACAACAGTTTCTTCAAAATATGGGGGATTGTTTTGAACCTCTAATAGTTGTCTATACACGTTAATTAAAAAGTTTAAAGTTTAATAACTATTTGAAACATTCCACGCGAGTTTCATTAAATTCCAAAGAAGAATATAATCGATAGGAAAAGCGATTAAAGTAATTATCGATTAAATTAACACGACGATATGAAGCAACAGCTGCACGCACATCCTTCACCTATATATTCTACTATATCATCACCAGTACCACCACTACCACCAGTACCACCACCATTATCACCAACCTTTAACGTTTAACGATTTAAGTTTATAAAAAACTTTCGACGTATTTACGAAAAAATCGTTTTTTCAATCAAACAATGTACACTCTTTTTCTACTTTTACTCTTTTAATCGAATATTTTAAAAGAAATGAAACATGGATGTAAAAATTTTGTCATTTATCGTAAGATCGATCCATCCGGATGTAATCAATTTTTTATATGACGATGATATTAACACTATGTATCCTTCCATCTTCTTCACAATGATGGAAATGAAGACCAATGATGATGACGATGACGATGATGATAAAAAGGACGGCAATTTCCGCCGGATTTGCTCCACCGGTGGACTTGGATGTCCTCCGTGGAGAACCCGGCGGTTAACACACCGGATTACACCTTTTAACGATTGACAAAACCGGTGAACGGATGTTTCCGTTGAGTTCCTTTGTAAATACGGCTTAATAATTATATACTCGCGCGCTCGCTCACGTCGTATGTTCGAATAAATTTCTTGGTCTATCCTTTAATGAAAACAACGTTGCTTGAAATCCTGACGAATTCTGCAACTGTTACTGTTATTGCAACTGATGATGAACGAATGAACAACGTACGTACGAACGTACGTACGTACGAACGTACGTACGAACGAACGAACGTACGAACGAACGAACGAACGAGTTAAGAACTACGTTGTTCTTCCAGTGTGTTTTCCTGCGTCAGTATATAAGTGTGTATGTGAGTATATATAAAAGTATGTGTATGTATGTTATTTTTTTTTGTATACGTGTGCGCGTTGATATGGAATAGAAAGAGTACGAAAAACAGAGTGAGCAAAAGAATGTGTGTATATATGTGTGTGTATGTGTGTGTGTGTGTGTAAGAGAAAAATAAAAAAAATAGAGTGAGTGAGTGAGTGAGTGAGAGAGAAAGAGAGAGAGAGAGAGAAAGAGAAAGAGAGAGGGAGATGGATAGACAGAGAGAGAGAGAGGATGCTGAGCGCGCGAGTCGCTTCCTCGAGCGAGTCTGCAGCGGCCGCGAACGTGCTCAGCTTCGGACTACCACTGGAGAACAGGGTAGAGAAGCTGCTACCGCGAGGGGAATCAATACCTCGCTCCTTCTGGAGGGTTAGCGAGGAGGTGTTGAGGGGAAGGAAGAGGTGGAACAGGAGCCACGGTAGTAGGGATTCTGGTGGGAGTAGGAAAAACTAACCCCTTCTCTTTCTATCTCACTTGCTCTAACACGCAATCGTAATATCTCTATCTCACTCTCTATTCCTATTCCTGTTCTAGGTTGGAAAGAGAAAGAGAGAAAGATAGAGATAGAGAGAGAGAGAGAGAGAAGGGGGTGGATAGAAAGCGTGTTTCGAAAGTGCTCAACTAGGAACGGTGGAAGGGAGTTAGGGGTGCGCTACCACTGCGGGAACTTGAAAAATGTGTGTTGTTGTCTGTGAGTGTATGTGTGTGTGTGTATGTGTGAGGCATGATTCTTCTTCCTTCCAATTATATGGATATATAACGAAGAGGATATAACAGCATTGGTCGTTGCATCTTTCCCACTTAAATTCGATATACGGATCCTGAGTCCAGAGGTTGGAATTTCCAGTTGGATGATATTATATTGCGTGTGTCCTTCCTGCGATTCGATATAGCGCGCGCATCGTCCTATTTAGAATAGCTACGCTATGTACACACACGTATATATATATATATATATATATATATATATATATATATATATATGTGTCTGTGTGTGTTTATGTAAATACTATATGTTCATGCACATGTACGTAAATTTCTATATATGTATGTAGATATGGACGGATGTTTGTGCTTTGCGACAAAATTTTAATCGATGGCCACTGTAGGATAAACCAGTCGCGAATTGGTCCGTTGGAAAAAGCGCGAGAAATTGCATTCGAATTGACAACGACAAGCACTCTCGTCGTCGTCATCGTCTTCGTCGTCGTCATTGGTTTACTTTATTGATCGACCAAAAGAATGAATAAACATTTGGTTTGATTAATTGTAAAATAATATGAAAGTGTTGAGATTGATCTTGCAAAATTTATCATTCATTCTATTACCAATAGGAAGATATTTTTTCCTTTTTTATTTAAATGCTAAAGTTTGTTTTTTTATTTTATCTTCGTTAACGAGCACGCGTCACTATTGTGTGTATCTACTATTATTCATATGGTAAGTGTAAATGTGCGTATACGTGTGTATTTATATATATATATATATATATGTTAGAGAAGGAGTATGCGCATTAAAAGTATACCTCGAATAAGATGAAGGTTTTAGTTTTATTATAGTTCGATTCAACGTTGAGAATATAAACTCAATCGATTACATGCTACGTAAATAATATTATCTATTTTATAATTAACGTTAAAAAATAATCAGCCGTAACATTTCATATATATCTTTGAAAAATAAAAGAAAATAATAAAGAAAAAAAAACTATATTAAAAACAGTTAGTTAAACGTATATACCATAATTGGTGTTTCTGATAACGGTTACTGCTACTACTGCTGCTACTGCTGCTGCTGCTGTTGCTGCTGCTGCTTTTTAAGGATACCTATACAAAGTTCCCGTTAATTGAAGGTAAACCTTTACAGACAGGCATAACATTTTCCTCATTATGTTTATCGTCGTTTAAATTTTCATATCCCACCCGGACATTTAAAAACACGTCGACCTGACTTTTATCACATTTATCAGTACTAACCCTCCCTCTGTATGATAAAATGTTAAAATAGGGAAAATAAGAAGATGATGAAGTAGAGAGAACGGATGATGAGATGATACACGTTTGCGCATGCACCTGTTGTGTCGTATACTGCCTTTTGCTTCCCTCTCCCCTCTTTCTCCCTCCCTCCCCTCTCTCTCTCTCTCTCTCTCTTGTGAAATGGCATTAAAATAACACACAGACATATATATATAAGTAAGTTTGTCTATAAAAATATAAAAATTTAATAATATATATGTGTGTATGCATGTAAATATGTAATCGCAAATATTTGATAGAAATATGTTACGACCAAAAGGTAGATATTACATAAATAAAATAAAATCCGATGTACATAGGAAGCGATGAAAAACAGAGCAATGTTCTTTTGCAGTCAAAGGAAAAGTTGCTCTGCGGTTGGCGACGAATTCATAAAACGAGTCGCAGACGAGGAAACAAAGTCAGCGGGTTATCGATATTTTCTCGGATATACATACGTATGCGAGAGTATCATCATCATCAAACCATATGTCAACGAAAGAGAGTGAGATAGAAGAGACATGAGTGAAAAAAAAAAAAAAAGAAAAAGAAAAAAAAAAAACGCGTTGCACCGTGTGTACGATGCATTCTTTCCACGCTCTCGTGCACTCGGCTATTCTCTCATCAATGTGCCCGCAAGAAAGATTTCTACAGGTGTATGCGTTTATCCTCTCTCACGCGATGCGGATCAGAGAGTAAAAGAGAGAGAGAGACAAAAGAAAAAGGCAAAAGATAAAACAAACGTACAGCAATGCTGACACACATATCTTTTTTTTTCTTTTCTTTTCTTTTTTATTCGGACCAATGCTATAAGTACGAATAATGGTATTATCGATCTATCCAATTTCTATTATACTCTTTCGACGATGATCTTAATTAAAGAGAAATATATATATATATATATATATATATATATCCGTTTCACCTGCAATTATCGTTAAGAATCCTATAGGATTCATTTCACGAGATTAGAGACTTTTCTCGATCTATTAAATTATACGACTAATGAGAAATGATATGAGTTTAAGTTTGTTTGCGTATGTGTGAATATTAATTAATGACATTAGTGTAGATACTTTTAGTTTAATTATTATTGTGTTATAATATTTGTTCAATAATTATTATTAAATATGAATCAATAATATAACGTTCAACTGATTGTATAGATTTGTAATAAATATGCTTACCAAAACAATTCTACGTAAATTATTGACTGACACAATATAATTAATTATTAAAACGATTCAATTTATATTTGAAGTTAAATCGAACGTAACTGTAATAAACATACCCTAGTAGCACAAAATATTGAATACACGTGTATTTAATATTAAAAAGAGATTCAATGTCTTTTAAACACATTGAAGACATTGAAAGACATTGAATCTCTTTTTAATATTAAATACACATGTGATTCAATATTTTGTGCTACTAGGATATTTTTGTGATGTTTTTTCTATGATCAATTATAATCTAAATGAAAATGATAAACATATCTTATATATATAAAATAATTAATCCGATTAAAAATTAAACGTAAACTCGTATAATATTCGTAATATTAAAAGATAAAAAGTGATGGGTTTGTAATATTTCAAATCTACTCCCCCACCCTCTCGATTTCTACGAAATATCGCGGCTTATTGATGCAAACCACCCTTCTTCCACCCCCTCACCCCTTCCCACAGAAAATGTCGGCTGTTTACAAGGCTTTCAATCGCAAATGGATGTTTGAAACAAGCAGCAACAGCAACAGCAACAGCAGCAACCAACTAACAGCAACACCAGGTAGAAAGAGAGAGAACAAAAAAATCTCTTCAAAGAGCCTTTAAAACTAATACCTCCGCGTTCTGCCGGTTTATATGAAGTTGAAGAAGAAGAAGAAGAAGAAACAAACAAAAAAAATCGAGAGAAAGAAATAGAAATAGTAAATGTAGCAGTGTCTGTAAAATTGTGCGTTTTAAGTTTTTTTTTTTTTTCGTCGGCACGGGTATGAATGCTTATCCGCGTTTTAAATATTTCTCGCTCGTGCGCCTACATTAAAATTAGAAAAAGAAGCAAAAGAAGAAGAAGAAGAAGAAGAAGAAGAAGAAAAAACAAAAAGACAAATAAAAATGAACAGAAAATAACTGTTCACGAAAACAAAAAAAAATAAAAAACAAACATAAAAAAATAAAAATATTTTCAACCGATATCTCTCGCGATATTTTGTAAACTGTACACCTTGCTTTCTTTCTATTTTTTTGTTATTGTTATTGTAGTTATTGTACTTTTATTTCTATTCTGACGCGTGAAATATCGTGTTATGGTATAGAAAAAAAAAGAATATATATATATATATATATATATATATATATATATAATTACTAAAAATATAATATATAATACTAAATTAAATATAAAGTATAATATAAAATATAAAATAAAATTTAATAAAAAAGTAAAATATAAAGTATAATATATAATTACTAAAAACTTATATATCTATATGTAACTCTTACATAAATATATAATTTATATATATTTAATAATATATTATAATAAATAATTATATAATTAATTATAAATTATATAATATAATAAATTAATATAATAATAATAAAAAATAATATATAAATATATATATATATATATATTTGGATAACGTTGAAAACAACAAAAAATTTGAGTTTGCGTTTAAACGAAAAAAAATAAGGAGAAGAAAATATAGGTGTTGATTAAAAAAAAAAAAAGATGAAAATAAAAAAAGAAGATAATTTCATTGAGTAACAACTACTCAAGTCGGCTGTCTTTTCTTTTTACTTTGTAGAAGAAAAAAAGGAAATAGATTCTCTTTTCACCCTCTCTAACGCCCCTATAGTGACAGGGTGGTACTCATGTCAAACATTCGATACAACGACGACATCGATGAGGTACTTCAGAGGAATCTTGATATATCGACACGATAAGGTCAACAGCTACTTGGATAACTCACCTCCGAAGACGTCAAGTAACAAAGCCTCGAGTCCGTGCTCTCCAAGGATGCTTGTTGAACGATTCCGTATCTACCATCTCTGTCGGACATATAATCGGAACGTACGCTGTCCTGTCTGTCGAAAGTACCTCTGTAACAAAACCAAATTTTAATTATTTCAATATCTAACCATATAGAATTATTTTTCATATTAAACAATATAAAATCAAATTGATTGTTTGGAAAATAATTTCGTTTTTTTTTATTTTTTTTTATTTTTTGTAAAATTGAAGACAATTTTTGTTAAACCTAGGCCTTTCAAGTGGACATAAACAATCGAATTTGATAAATTTAACCTCTCACCGATCTGACGTGTTGTTATTTGCCGATTTGCATTAACTAATGCCTAATATTAGGTTGTACCGAAAATTTCTTCCTTATTTTGATGATAAATTGTAGAATATTGTATGCATAATATTTTGCATGTAATTTTACTAAATAATATCTAATTATAGATATTATTATATTTTAAATTAATAATTATATATTATATATAATAATATTAATAACATATAATATAATATAATAATAATAATATATAAATTATATTATATACTAACTATAGATATTATTATATTATTATATACTAAATTAAATTATAATTTAAAAAATTTTACTAAATTATAATATAAATACTAACAATATAAACTCTATTTTACCTTTTTCTATACTTTCAATTATTCAACCTAAAAAATATTGTCCCCATAGAATTACTAAAAAAAAAAAAGACGAAACTTTTAAGACGACCTAATACAATTAAATCCTCTATCAGTCAAAAAACTAAATTACTTTCCGAATAACCCAATATTAAACCCAAGTAATAACAATAATAGTAATAATAATAATGTTATAGTAGAATTTATCTATAATTTAAATATCATATCGAGAATAATTTTGTATAAGTAAAAATGCTATACCATTTTGGTGCAATGTAGAAATGACAGAAAACGTTTCCACTTTCTTATAATATTCGTGTTAAAAAAAGCATCGTAACGAGGAAGAGAAGTGAGACGTAAAATCGTGCACTGATGGTTTTGTAAAAAAGAAAAAAAAGAGAAAGAAAAAAAAACCCTCCCTTTTTCTAGAAAAAGATAAAGAATCTGACGTTATAGTGTGGGCAATGTTGGTGCGTCGGAGCATTTTAATATCGAAACTCGTGCGATTTTTTTTCCATCTAGACGCACTGCAATCACAGGTGGTGACGTTTTAAAAATCGTGCCTGAAACGAGGTAGCGCTCAGAAAGAGAGAAAGAGAAAGAGAAAGAGAAAACGGCCAAGAAATGTGGTAAACGTGAAAGGAGAACGTAGCACAATGAAGGTAGAAAAGACAATGAAAACAATGCAGCAAGTCGGAGGTGAGTTGGCTGGGAGTGAGTAAGAGAAAAAGAGACAGAAAGAAGGAGGAGGACTCGAGCTTTACTCCTGATGGGAGAAAGAAAAAGAAAAAGAAAGAAAAAGAAAAAGAAAGAAAAAAGGGAAAAGAATGCTAGGGGCTTAAGTGTAAGTATGCATTGTACAAAAGAAGGGGTCACAATTTTATATACCAAGGTGTATATATAATTTGAGTAATGCACACATACATTCAACCAACTACCGTGTCTCATGTTTTTGCTGTTGGAATAAAAAATGGGGGCCAATAGAACAAATCGATCCATCAATCGATTAAATTCTTAATCGTAACTGTGAATTGTACTGTCAATTCATTTTAGGTGTTGTTTGTTTGAGAAAGAAGACAGCACTGGTTTCAGGAGATCCAAATTGTCGTTGTATCCATATTTACACAAGTAGAAAAGTTTAAGAATAAGAATAATAATAAGAAGAAGAAGAAGAAGAAGAAGAAGAAGAATAAATAAGAATAAAAAGATCTAAATAAAAAAAAGTCACATGCGAAGCAATAACTCACCTTTGCTCCAAGGAATCCGTACGATTTGATTTGTAACCGCTATCGTTGAGACTCCCTTCGTGTCTCAAAGAAGGTAACGAGTCCCATGGAGATTCTCTTTTATGACTCGAATAACCTGGATTTATTGAACTGGATGCACCTGAACCGAGAGTCGAACTTCCGGATTGCCAACCATCCGAATGCCTGAACCACTGAGCACGTGCTGATTCCCCGATACAGCTGGCGCATCTTAAATATTCAAACGGAACGTGTTTCCACTTTAACGACGCGAATGGCTGAATTATTTTTTTAATTTATTTATTTTTTCTTTTTTTTCTCATTTTATTATTTTAACGATCAAAAACTTAATGGCCATTTCGTTCTCGTTAAACAACGTTGTTTCTTTTTGACTTTTTTTTTTGTTCTTTTCTTTTCTCTCTCGCTCTCTCCCTCTCTCCCTCTCTCTCTCTCTCTCTCTCTGTTAATTGACTTTACTAATAACTGTACGTTGTTGTGTACCATCAACAATGCGCAAGCTTGAATTGGGGTCACTCTAGCAACTTCAAATTACATCTACAAATAATGTAACTACGAACTTGTGAATATTATCTGACCTACTTAGAAATTGAAAAATAACCATACCGAGAATTGTAATCGCTGAGGTACCCACGATCACGATCCACCTCACGTTCTCTCTTTTCCCTTATTATCTCGTTGCGATCGCTGTAATAGCCATCCCGATCTTTGCTGTTTTGTCTTTCGTTACAATAACGATACGACACCGGTAACGTCGATGATTTGTTTGAACTCAATCCTGCAATCGCATTTCATTACGATCTTATACTATTCATTATTTCTTTGCTCTAATTAAACAAGAAAAAAAAAAAGACATCTCATTCTCTTCTTGTTGATTTCTAATTCAACAAGAATATTTAACGAGACAAATTTGGACTAATAAAACATCATTTGTCACTTACGTCTTCGAGAAACGTGGGGTGTACGTTGAACGTTCAAAGAAACGTTCTCAGCCAATTCTGAAATGTAATTAACAAAGTTAATTAATTAAAAATGTTGGAAAGTTTGTTATCCCCAAAAAAGAAGAAAAGTTTGATCAAACTTACCCAAGTTTTCCATGCTCTGTGTCAACAAAGCTTCGAATGTACGCAAACTATAACTTTCAGCATCCATACCCTTGGCCAAAGTATTCCTGAGATGTCTTTCATATTCTAATAGAAGCCTGCTGGTTGGGCTACCAGGTGTAGAAACCGATTGCATATTTTGTTGTTGATATGTCTGGCCGCTGTTGCAACGACGAGAGTTGCAATGGTTTGATTGTTCCATATCCGAGTTACCATTTGAAGAACTCGGTGTTGTCGCATAACATTGATTATCGAAAATGACGTTATCCGAAGGCGGGGACATATCACCTGTGCACCGATTACGTTCCGAATCTAAGTACGTCCTGCCTCTGCCGCCTACAGACAGAGATGTGCTTCATGCAGGGATTGGAAACGGTGCGCATTTACAATGGTTGAACGATCGACTAACAAGAAGGCGTGTCTTATTATCCTTTAACTATTTTACTTTTAACCTTAAACATTATTGTAATGTTGACATTAAATGTTATCGCAAAAAATAGTTTCAAAAAGGAAGGTGATGTTGTACAAGTATTATATATATATAAAAAAAAAGAATTCACGAGGATAAAACGTGAGAGAGAGAAAGAGACGAGTAGAAAAAAAGAAACAGGATAATTAAGTGCAATATTAGATCGAGATCAAGAAAATGACAGAATGATTTTATAGATTGAGAAAATATGTTATCGCATTCTAATAGTTAATAGTAGTAAGATTGATTATCACGATGCACGAACGTATGAATTAGAATTGATTATTATCGATGATTATGAATCATTCCTTTCTTTTTTTTTTTCTTTTAATGATTTGCAAGCAATGAAAAATATAAATTGATTTAGTGCTTGGGCATGTTATTTGTTTTGAAAATAATTAGAAAGGTGCGCTTTCGTCTTGTTTTTCGATATTCGAATATAAGATGTAAGTAACATATATTAAACGATGGATAAATGTATAAAAAAGTAAAAAGAATAGAAATAATTAATATATAATTGAGAGAAAATATATTATATATAATATAAAAAATGACGAACGTGTACCAAGATATTGTCGACCCATGTCGTGAACGCTCCTAGAAGCTTGAAACTTGTTGTTATACGGTGCACGATAAGGATGAGAATAATTCTCGTTTTCAGCGTCCGGCATAACATACTTCTGATTATTATTACTCGGATGATAATGATAACTATGATGACTGTGCCTCTTTCTCGTCATTTCGGGTGATGTTACGGGACTATCGATGCTTGACATTGGTTTCAACATTCTCTTCAGCGTATTAGAATCTAAGCTGATTCCCCCATTTTGTGCATTTTCGATTCTCATATCGTCGGTGCTCTTGCTTTTTAATTTTCGTCCGGTGTTGTTGTTATTGACGATATTGAAGATGTTACCGTTCTGCATTTCCAGTTCAGTATAATCCGCAGATTTGGTATGATGTAGCTGCTCCTTTCGTAATGTTTTATTCTGCAACGTGCCACCCGCTTGGGTACCTTCGGATTTCAACGTTTCAGTCCCGTTCTGTTGAGTCGACGTGTCCTGATTTTTCTGTGACTTCTTTGGCGATATGGTAGAACCTTTTTCTTCCGGACTATCGATCTAAAATAAATATAAATAATTACATCAAAATTATAATTATCTCATTTTTCTTTAAATAACGGTATAAACATCTTACACACTAAATTTACCTGAGATCCAACGGTAACCGTACCAATACCAACGTTAGCGGTTTTAGGTGTTGTCTGACATGTTTCATTCTGTTTCTCTTTCGGTTTACTCGTATCACTAGTTTTTGCCGTTTTTCCTGGAGTAGCATTAGCGTTATTAACATTATCGTATAAAGATGCGCTCGATGTTGCTGCTGTTATTTTTTCACGGCCCGGTGTCATTTCCATTTCCGTTGATCGTGCCATGGTTCTTGGAAGCGTCGAAGAACCTATTTTAAAAAGAACAAAAAAAAAAAATAACAAGAATGTATTTTTAAGCTATAACTTGTTCTTATAGAAAAATATAAATATAAATAATATACAAGTATAATAAAAAATACATATAAAAATTGTACCACAAGAACCTCGATATCTAGCATCTTGACTTCGTAATCTGGCAAATTGTTCAGGAGCCATACACGTACACTGTGGCTCTCTGGATCTGCTGGGTGATGCAGGAGTTGAGACTGGCTTTCGACGAGTCTTGATTTTCTGCTTGTTCGGTGGTTCGAGCTTCAACGAGTAAGAAGAGGACGCTTTCCTTGAAATCTTGAACGATGGTGACTGCATGAAAAATTAAGTAGTGATTGCAAGTGATTTGATCACGATTTTTGTTTTCATGTGTTTCTTTTTATCTTATTTTTGTTTTTTGTTTTTTTTTTGTATTGATTTTGTTTTGCTTTGTTTTGTTTTGTTTTGTTGAAAAAGCATTGCGCGTTGTTCATCCAATTGCAACGTTTAAACGTTGATAAGCAATCACACTTAAAATAAAGATAATGTGTTCTACTTTCTCTTGCGAAAAAGTTGTTCATAATATTCAAATGTGAAAATGAAATAAAGCATTTGTTATGAGAATTTGTTTATTATATTATAAACTTACGCAACATTCTCTAAATTGTTTAGCATCTATGGGGGAAGTAAAATTTAAGCCCCATGTATCGTTTGTCATAGTATCCTTCCAATAAACAAAACAATCTGACGCTTGACCAATCCTAGTACCTAAAATATCAGATATTTAATAAGAACATTCTATTATTTATTAATATTATGATATTATAATAATTAATATATATATATATATATATATATATATATATATATATTATTATATATGTAAGGTGTATACATTAACGAGTTTACCTGGTTGTACCAACCGCACGTCTAAAATCTTATCGACCTGACTGTTGTATGCAGTTATGTGAAAAACACATTCAGGTGAATCTTGGATACAAGTGATGTTAACAGGAACTAAATCCTCCGAGATCTGCTGCCATTTAACAGTCCCGGCTCCACTGGCACTCACATGGAATACTTCGGCCCATAGCCTAAAAACTCTTTTTATTAGAAACCTTTTATCTCGATAAATAATATTATTCACATTAATATACACAATGACCGAATATAAATAATAACAAAAGAATTGGAAACAAGAGGAGATAGTATGAATGGTTCGTACAAAACATTTAAAGACATTTAATTATTTATCAATAAGTTTAAGTTTAAATTAAAAAAAAAAAAAAAAAAAAAAAACAACAACAACAACAAGAAAAATTCATTTTATTTTTATAATATTATCGTTTATCATTTGATATTATTTATTGTAAAAAACAAAAATAAAATATTAATGTTAACTCGTATTATAAAGAATTTTTTGTTACTTTATATTAATTATATTTATATAATATAATTATTTATATATTTTTATTATTATTATTATATATGTAATATTATCAATATATATTTTTATATTTATATTAATTTATATTAATACATTTAATATATTATTTATATTAATATTTATACTATATTATTATAATATATATAATATGTAAATAATTATATTATATAATTAAAGATTTTTAATTAATTTGTTATGCGTTTAGAAAAATATGAAATAATATATAAATACAATTGAAAAAAAAAAAAAAAAGTAATTTAATGAACATTTGAAAAAGAAAAACTTTAACTATGGTACTTAAATTGTTTAATATACTAATAGGCGTGGCATGCACATTAAAGTATTTTCAAAAAAACGTGCTTTTGGATAAATTGTATAATAAAATTCTTATTAAATGTTGAAATGATATTATATCTACACAGATGCAACAGATAGACTACATATTTATTTCTTTTTTGATTCATATGTTATCAACGAGTTTCAATGAACGAGTATACATGAATAAAAAAAAAAAAGCCCCAAAAATAACAAAACAAAAAAAAAGAAAATATATCAACGTGATGTATATAAAATAATTCACGAATTTTATAATATACAACGATAATGTTTATTAATTAAAGGTGCATCTCTAATTAAACTACATGATACTTTTTTTTTCTATTTATATGTAAATCTAAATAACGTATAAAGCGCAAGTGTGTATAGATGAAAATGGAAAAGGATTTACCCATGTGCGTAACGTTGTGTGTGTGTGTATGTGTGTGTAATCTTAATGAAAAAATATTCAATTCAATACAATATAATTGTTTATTTAAAATTGTAATAATAAAATGATGAAGAAGATCAAAAAAAAAAATAAATAAATAAATTAATTAAGAAAAAACATACTACTACTACTACTACGATTAATATAATCGATGATAAAAAAGTGATTATTGCTTAAAAAAAAGTGAATGTTTCAATATGATATTATATTATTCGATAGAGAAGGACAAAAAGACGTATTGGAAAAAGAAAATATGGGAAAAAAAGAGACCATATATGACCACAGTACACGAAATATACTATTGCGTACGCTACCGTTCCATATCTCAGTATAGCCTAAAAGCAAAATAAAAAATCAATAATTCATATACGTATATATACATATACATATATATATATATATACATACACATACATATATATACATATATATATATATATATTTATTTTTGATTAATAAATTGATTAAAAAGATTTCTCATGATGGATATCAATGATTTTATAAATTGTTGGAATATACAGACACACACACGCATACACACACATACACACACTCACGCATATTTAATGATACTTAAACAATGGTTGTTGAATTAGGTCTTTTTGGAATTTTTTTCTTTCTTTTTTTTTTTTTTGTTAAATATATACAAATATAAAATTTATATTATATTTAATATATATATATTTGCAGCAATGAACTTTCTAGTTCCTAATGTCAATTAATAATAATAATAATAATAATACATATATATATATATATATATTTTAATTAATTAATTATAATTATATATTATATTATATTAATATATTATATATAAATATTAATTATATATATTATATAATATTAATTATAATATTATATAAAATTATAGTAATATAATTATAAAATATATAATAATATATAAAAATATATAAATATATATAAAAATCATATAATAATATATTATATAAATATTAATTATATATATATATATATATATATATATATATATATTATTTTTTTTTTTTTTTTTTTTTAACGGAGAGAACTCTAGTGAGATGTAGCAAACAGTGGAACGATGCGAGAAAGTAAAAGAAACATTCACAAAGGAAAAAAAGCTTACTCCAACGTTTACTACATGTACCGTGGTCTCTTAGTAAAAAATAAAAAAAAGGTGAACCGTCCTTCTCTGTGTGATGAATGAACGAGAGAAACTCGATCAACGAGCACGAAAGAAAGAAAGAAAGAAAGAAAGAAAGAAAGATAGAAGAAGAAGAGGCAAAGGGAAACAAAATATGAGAGAGAGAGAGAGAGAGAAAGAAAGAGAGAGAGGGAGAGAGAGAGAGATAGTGAAAAAAGAAGAAGAAGAAGAAGAAGAAGAATAGAAAGAAATAGAGAGAGAGACACAAGCAAACGCGATTGAGGGGAAAAAATTCGGTGGTTGAGGGAAAAAAGAGGGAGGTAGGGAGGGAGGGAAGGAGGGTGAGGAGTATTTACGTGAATGAGCGACTTGACGAGTCACTCCTATAAAATGCTGCTGGGAAAAAGAAAAAAAAGGGAAAATGTTTCGGCTACGGGAGATGGAAAATGAAGGGAGGAAGGAAAAAAAAGAAACAAATATGAAAGAAACGCAAAAAAAAATGGAAATAGAAATAAAAGCTGCAGGGATGGAAAAAGATAGATAGATAGATAGATAGATAGATAGAGAGAGAGAGAGAGAGAGAGAGAGAGAGAGAAGTCAGTATAATGCATTCAGTACAAGTGTGTACGAGTGTTTTTTTTTTTTTTTTATCGAAGATAGAGAAAGAAAACGGTAACATGGTTTTGAATGGAGTGGTTCAATGGTTTGAATGGTTATGGTATGCGCACCTCTTCCTCTCTCTTAAGCTTCCGCACCTGAGCAAGTGGCCAGTTTCACCCCTGCGCCCTCCACCGCCGCCGATTCCACCCCTGGCTCCGGTCTGCCATGGGGAATCATCGTAACGATATTTTTTGATAAGAGGAGCACAGCTGCAGGACAGCTTGTTGCCCATTCTATCACTCCTTTTCTAATTCCTCTTTCACGTCCCCTCCACCTCAACTCAATACCACCAAACCTTTCACACGAACCAATCCTTCTTTCAATCTCTTCTAATCAGGTCTTTCTTACTCTCTCTCTCTCTCTCTCTCTCTCTCTTTCTCTCTTTCTCTCTTTGTTTGTTTGATTAATTTTTTGTCTTTCTTCTTCCTTTCTTATTTCTGTATATTACAACACCGTTCCTTTCTTTTTGAATTTTTCTTTGTTTCTTTTTTTCTTGTTATCCTTTTTATGGTTCTGTTTTTTCCCTTAACGACAAACAACCCTTTTATATATATCTATGTATCTATGTATCTATGTATGTATGTATGTATGTATGTATGTATGTATGTATGTATGTATGTATGTATGTATATATGTATATTATGTATGTTCTCTTCTCTTATATTTTCTTCTTTTTCTTTATCCTCTTTGTATTGTTATTGTTTTTTATTTTTTTATTTTTTTATTTTTTTTTTGGTTTGAATGAGTATTTTCTTGTAATTGATTTTATTTCGTTATAAGGTCTCTCTTTGAATTTCTTTTTGACACACTATGCGAACTTCTTCACTTGGCTTGTCTGTCGACTTTTGGCACCAGTTTCGAAATACCATTTCCGGAGGTTTTTAGTGATCTTCGTGTTCTCTTTATGGTATGAGTTTGGGAAGCACTTGTATAACAGGGACAATTCCCCGAAATAATCGAGATTAGAAAGAGGTATCTTTATTGTCACATCATTGCGATCGTCTAAATTCATCAGCTTCTTCGTGGTTGCATGATCACTGCAATCAAAAATAAATTCATATTAAATCAATTATTATTATTATTATTATTATTATTATTATTATTATTATTTTATCATATCTTATGAAAGTTTCTTTTACGTATAAACAATGATATGATATTAATAAAAATATGAAAATAAAAACTATCTGTGTAAAACAAAAATATTAAGTAGTTATATCTGACGTATGGTCAAACATAACATATCAATCTCAAATATGTTTATTTAAAAAAAAAAATTAAAAAAAACGTATAAACAATTGTAAAGACATGAATTAAAATAATATTAAAACACTATAAAACGATAATATGTGAAATCTACGTCAAAGGAGAAATAATTTCATGAAAATTTAATCAACGATTACATCGTCAAGCTCGGCTGACCACACATAGTTCATAACTACTAGGAACACTGCTGCTGCTGCTGCTGCTGCTGCTGTTACTGGTGCTGCTGCTGTTGTTGCTGTTACTACTACTTACTACTTACTACTACTACTACTACTACTACTACTATTACTACTACTACTCCTACGTCATAAAAACACGGCTATGATAACTTAATGATCGCGTTTAATCGATTTGGTCGAGTCATCGTGGCCCTTTGGCAGTTTATCGACGAGACCTCATCGTACCTATATACTATGGAAATTAATTTTAATCGCGGCACAATAATCAAGCTCGGTGTGAGGTCAACAACACTGTGTGCGGGGTGGATGTGTCACGGATAATAAAAGGGGTGGCGTCACGAAAGAGATAGAGAGAGATAGAGAAAGAGAGAGAGAGAGAGAGAGAGAAAGAGAGGGTTACTGAACCTCTGCCGGCTCTCCTCGTCTACATAATACGTGTGCCGTCATCGCGATAAATCTACGATAACCGGAGGTGTGTACGCAAAGCGATAAATGAACAATCATCCTACGATCGATTATCAATCGAGAATCTAACTTTGAAAGAAGTTTGTTCTAAGTAAATCTTATATATATATATAGATACTTCAACCCCTTACAGTTGCATTCAAGTCACGGAAGACTATAATGGTATATCAACAAATCTATCTTTAAGATTATTCGTGAGTTTTTTTTTTTTTATGAAACGAATGAACGAAGGAACGAATGAAAAATCTTTTCATTGAAATAGTCAAATGTAAATTCAACGGACACACGAGAGAGAAATCAATCTATTTGAAAGGTCTTAGAAATGTTCGCGGATTTGATGATGAATAAATGTCGATGAATGTTAATAGGAAAACAGAAGCCCAGATAACGTGTAGGCGTGGGTAAAAGGAGCTTTCTAAACACTATATCGATTTCGGCGGTGATGCGGTTACCCATCGTCCGCGCTTAAGCATGAATGGCGGGTGCAGGTCGAACTCGGTTCGGCCGAAATATCACGGATGTTTACTCCTTGCCGCTCCCTTCTCGCATTGCAGGGAGCGTCAACTCTCTTTCTATTTCTCTTTCTCTCTCTCTTTCTCTCTCTCAAGATTCCTGAATATGATTTAATATTCTCGTCACAGCTCCACCTTGTTTGTTATCCTTGTTCACTTTTCACGTAATCTCATCGACGAATTTTCAAAGCTCATCTAAATGTTTTTTTTTCTTTTCTAATGAGAGAAAATGAAGAAAAAAAATAAAAAGAATTAAAATTGATAATATATGAATAAATGTCGTTCAAATGTAGTCGTTCAAAACGTTTATCAAATCTGAAATAAAACTAATCACGAAAAGAAGAAAAAGAAGAAGAAGAAGAAGAAGAAGATGATGATGATGATGATGATGATGTTGATGATGATGATAATGATGATGAAGTAGAATAAGACGAAGTATAAAGAAAAAAAGAAATTTTCCGCGGCTCCGCCTAGTCGCTCGCGTAAACACTGCACCAGACTCGATGCACCAGCCGCTGCATCCGGTACATGATCAACGCCCCGCCGCACCACCCACCTTCGAAAGGAAAGAAACCTCCTTTCTCTCAATTTCGTCCTTTCCTTCCTCCTTCTTTTATTTTTTTCTTCTACCCGCCTTTTTCTTTCTTTTCTTTATAACACACCACTTTTCTTTTTTAACACCACTCTATATCACGGGGGTGTTTCTTTTTCTCCATTTCTTTCTCTCTTTCTATCCTTCTCTCTTTTTCTTTCTTTTTCTCTATCTTCCCTTTCTCTCGTTTTTATCCCATTCCCTTTTCTCTCAGTCTCGTTTGAAGAAAAAAAAGGTGACTCACCGTTGGCGAAGTCTTCGCCACGGTAGAAGACCGTCTCGAGCGTATCGAGGCGTCGCGATACCTGGCCCTCCGCTACGTTCCAATAACGGTGCCGAAGAAAGGGAGATGTAGAACGAACGAGAGAAAGGGAAAGAGAGAGAAAGACGTGTGTATATGTATATATATCTATATACATATACATGTACACACAATATATATATATATATATATATATATATTATACACACTTATACCTATATATACGGATAAAGAGAAAGAGAGGGAGGGTCAAAGAGACACAGTGAAGAGGCGTAAAAGAGAGAGAGAGAGAGAGAGAGAGATGAGGAGAGTAGATAGAAAGGAAAGAGGGGAGGGTCAGCGCAACTATGGCGGAGGGGTGTGGGTATCCACCCTTTTCTCGAAGCAAGAAAAGTCTCGTGACACCGAAAGACCCACCGTCGATTGGCGAATGACGATCTCCGAAGTGGTCGATGCCGTCGAAAATCGCCCTAGCTGATTTTCTCTTTGTACGGGCTCCACCGTCGTAAACGTAGTAGTCATGCACACGGTATTTCCGGTGTTTTGCGCCAAATCCTCGCCGACGGCGTAGCCATGGATACTGCAGGATCGGACGGAGAGCCGACTATCCCGTACCCCTCTTGGCCACCCTCACGAATGCGCGTCCCCACGGCCGAAAATGTCAATATCCTCTCTCGCTGCGTCTGCCTTGCGCCCCCTCGCGGCTGCTCTTAGCCCCCTCCTCCTCCTCCTCCTCCTCCTCCTCTTCCACCGAACCCCGCAACCCCCTTCTTCTCCAGTTCTCTCCCTAGTTCTCTCTCTTTCTCTCCCTCTTTCTTTCTATTTCTCTTCTTCTTTCTCCTCCTCCGCCACTATCACCACCACCACCACCACCACCACCACTACCACCTAGGCACCTCACTTCGCACTTCACCCTTTGCCCTTCCTTCTCACTCTTTTCCTATCTCTCTACATATCTCTCACTCTGTCCATCCTCACCCTCGTACGAGAACGGCCTGTTTTTGTTGCCGCCCCTCTCGAAGGCCCCTTTCACCAACAGCGCCCCGCCCGATCGTTGGATCCTTGGCGAAACGATTGTTAACACACGATACGTGAAAGGGATGGAAAAGAAAGAAAGAGAGAATAGACCAAAAAAAACAAAAAACAAAGAATAAAAACAAAAAATAAGAGAGAAAAGGAACTAATCACTGAACGGGGGATCTTTCTCTTTATTTATTTAGTCGATTTTCTATTTATCGCAAACTAATCCCTTCCTCCGTTCTTTACACACCACCAAAAATCTCACTCTAATATCTTCCTTCCGTTCGTTCGTACGTTTTTCTTTTTTTTCCTCAAACCCTTGTTTCTCAACCAGTGAACACACTTTGCGCAACCCCTCTTTTTTCGAGGAAAAACTTGAATACTCGCGTCCGATCACCACCGATCTTCTCCGACTTACCGGATGACTTACGCGCGGCTCCGGTCGCCGGCGCAACCGCCACCACCACCTCCGTATTCCTCCACCTCCACTTTCTCCTCGTTATTGTTGTTGTCGTCGTCGTGGTCGTGGTCGTCGTCTTGGTCGTCTTGGTCGTCTTGGTCGTCTTGGTCGTCGTAGTCGTCTTGGTCGTCGTAGTCGTCTTGGTCGTCGTAGTCGTCGTAGTCGTAGTCTTAGTCGTTGTTGTCGTTGCCGTCGTCGTCGTTGTTATTGTTGTCCTCGTCCTTGTCGTCTACGTCGTTATCGTCGCTGTCACGGCCGTCTTCGTCGTCGGTCTCATGCTTCCTATAGCGAGGCGTAACCATAGAGATCGGCGATCAATGACGGGCATGCGCTTTATCGCATTTACCTATGATAAAAGGGCGGACCACCAACGTTTCCGTCTCTTTCTCGTTACCCCTGCGAGTACGAGTTTATCTTCGCAAATCTTCTTTCTTTCTCTTTCTCTTTCTCTCTCTCACTCACACACTTTTCCAACACCCATCTAACCAACTCCCTTCCCTTCCCATCACATCCCACCCCATCCCACCCCTGTTCTTTTACCGCGAGCCTTCTACCCCTTAAACGTTAGCCCGACCGGTGCAATCGCGCACACCGTACGATCTCTCGTAGGAAGGAAGGTGTGCAACGCGAAAAGGGGCGAATGCTCGCGATACGGGGCAAGGACCGTGCCTGGGATATCGCTTATCGTTACTCCCATCTCGCCGGAACTCTATATTCCTTTAACCTGACCTCTGCCCTATTTTTCTCGTTTCCTTCCTTTTTTTTGGATTTTTTTTTTTTGTTCTTTCTCTTTGCTCTTTCCTTTCCACCCCTTTTGCCTGCCTTTTTCTCTCTCTTTCTTTCTCTTGTTTTTTTTTTTTTTTCATTCTTTTTTACCACTCCCACGAGGAAAAAATAAAAGAAGGACAAATCCACACCCACGTATCATCCACCTACGAAATTAATTTCGTGTAACAAAATTGTCCGTAACGATGAATGAGACAGGGGTTGATCAAGCTAAGGGATTAAAAAATAAGAAAATAAAATCTAATTTATTTCATCCGACTTTCTATTCTTATCTCACGTTTGAATAATTGATTGTATAATGCAATTTTTTTCTTTCCTTTTTTATATTTTATTAATTTCGCTAATTGATAATTTTCTTGAATATGCAGATCTCATGAATAAAATATTATTCTAGTTTGATATAAATTCTATGTAATATATGTAATGTTCTAATTTTATATACTATATGAAAAATGAACTGAACATTTTTTTTCCTGACTATTTTTATCATTACAAATGAGTTCTATTTGTCAAACGATCAAATTTATATTCCTTCGTGTCTTTCGATGACGGATTTCCAATTTCTCTTCAAATTGCAGATTTTATCTGACTAATGCATCGCCCTGCACTACTATCATGAAAATTATATAAATCGGCAATGATATTACTTATTGTTTTAACAATATATAATATTAATTCGTAGCTAATCGTTTGAATATTACTTAATTACAATATAATTATTGTTAACAAAATAATTCGTTTTTCGTTTGCATTGCTTATCATATTGCAATGACATTTAAAAATAAAAAAAGATCAAATTAATCGATGCTCAAATTAATGCTAACATTTATATGTGTATTAAAATGTAATAAATTATTTAAATAATATATAATTAACATTTATTTACAAATATAAATCGTTTTATATTCGTGATTCTTGCACACTTCTATTAATAACATTGATGATGCATTTGTAACTTCACGCACGTTGCCGCGCAAAGTCTTTACAACAGAGCTACCGTGAAAAGCTAACCTCTCTTTTTCGTAGATGTTTTGACTTAAAGTTCATTCTGTGATAATCAATAATGTTAACAAAAAATATAATCAAATTAAGACGGGTGATAAATGATATGCAATTGCGATGTCTCTCCCAATTGTCACCAAAATACAAAGAAGATGTAGATAATAAAATGTTAGCTTGGCAAGTACATTCTTATGGTGATTTGGATGAATTAAAATTGTCAAATGTAAATATACCAATAATTACTAAACCAACAGAAGTTTTGATCAAAGTTCAAGCAGCGAGTGTAAATCCCATAGACATTGCAATGATCCGTATGATAAATCAATCATTATCTTTCATAAACATTACTTTACATTTTATCATATTTCAAATAATTATATTTTTGCTAGGTGGTTACGGTGCAACATTGTTGAACCTTATGCGCAAAGTTAAAAACTTTGGTAGCTATACGTACAATGATATGATTGAATTTCCATTAACATTAGGAAGAGATTTTTCTGGAATTGTAGTATCAAAAGGACATAATGTTGGAGACAAATTAAAATTAGGTGACCAAGTATGGGGTGTAGTTCCAGTTGATAAGCAAGGCTGTCATGCTAATTACTTGGTTATTGATAGTAGCTTGGTAATTTATACATCTATGTATTATTTAGACCTATAATATATATATATATAATAAAACATATTTTTATATATAAATTATAATTATATTATAAACTATATAAAAATTGTAGACTAATCGATATCCAAAAAATTTATCGTACATTGAGGCTGCTAGTATTTTATATGCAGGATTAACTGCATGGTCTGCTTTGTGGATTACTGGTGGTATGTGTTACAAAACATCTATCAATACGAGATTAAATAGAAGGATGCTCGTATTAGGTGGTTCTGGAGGTGTTGGTACTATGGCTATACAACTCTTGAAAACTTGGAATATGCATGTAATATTATATTATTATATAACTATCACATTGTGTTGTTCTCTTATTGATAGTTGCTCAAAATTTTGTTTAGGTAATAACCACTTGTAGCAGCGATGCTGTAAATATGCTTGAGAAATTAGGAGCCGATGTTATAATAGATTATAAACAACATGATGCTGATGCACAAATCATTTCTGAAGGACCGTATGTTATTTATTATCATCATCTTATCTGTAAAATTTGTATGAATATAGTTATTATCAATTATACATAAATTAATTTTATTCGTAGGTATGATATAATTTTGGATTGTTCTAATCAAGGACCAGATTTAATAAATTCAAAAGGTTATCCATATTATAATTATATAACACTTAATTCCCCGTTATTAAAAAATATCGATCAATTGGGATTGATAGCTGGAACTGTTAAAAATCTTGGCGACATATTTAAATATAATATTCCCATATCTAATAACAAAGGTTCAATTAAATGGGGTTTCTTTGTACCATCGGAAACAGGCATGAATATGCTTCACGATTTTGTTGAACGTGGACAGGTATAATTGTATATTAGGTCTTTTTTTATAATTCTATAGTTTAATATACACATTTTATAAATGTATTTTATATACAGATAATACCAGTTGTTAAACAAGTATATCCTTTCCAAGATTTACCGTCAGCATATGAAAGAGTAACGGAAGGTCATTTGCGAGGTAAATTAGTTATTGATATGAAATAATATTTATTATAATTATTTTTTTTTTATATCGTCGCACTTATAAAAAAAAACTGAAAAGAAATGAAAAAAAATATATATAATTTATTTATAATAAATATTTATTTACCTTTAAATATATACAATCAACGTACACTTGTGTATTTTGCCATTTCGTTAGTCGTTGTTGTTACATTTCTTTTAAAACCTATTTTATCCTTTACGTCAGAATAACAATCAAATGCAATTTCTGTTGCTTTTTCTGAACCTGTTTTTAAAACTTCTTCCAAGTATAATTGTTCATTTAATAATCTAAATATCTCTTCCTGAATTGGTTTTAACTTTTCTATTATTACATCTGCTAATAGCAATTTATATCTACAATATTAAAAAGACATTAAAATACAGCTAGAATATTTGTAATCCTCTGCACTATAACAACGTATTTAACTTCATGGGCGAAAAATAAGAAGCATAAAATATAGCTATGCATTAAATCATAGTGCAACAGATTAATAATCAACATTATATAAATGGAAATACCTACTTTGCAGTATTTAAACCTTGCACATCTTTACAGATCTCTTCAGGTGACTTTCCAGTAAGTAAAGAATGAATAGAAATTAAATTAGAAACACCTGGTCGTGTTTCAGGTTCATAAGTTACTTCAGATGTAAAGTCAGTTAAAGACTTTTTAATTCTTTCTAACATCACTTCTGGTTTATCTGTCAAATCTAATCTACTTTTGACATCTTTATCCGATTTGGACATTTTCTTTGTAGGATCTCGTAGTGATTTTATTCTGCAACTTGCATCATCTAAAATTTATGCAATCATTCATTATATATGAATATACTTTCTTTATTTTATTGAAATATATTTAATTATTATAGTATACGTACTACATATAAGAGTCCGTGGTATTGGAAAAGTGTCTCCATACTTTTTATTAAAAGAATACGCTAAATCCTGTGATAATTGTATATGCTGTGCTTGATCCAATCCAACCGGTACATTTGTAGCTCTGATGCATATTAAAATTTGCTTTTTTTTTAATTTTATATTAATTAAAACTCAGATGTATCAAACTTAGAAGAGTATGAACAAAGATATTATTCATACCTGTAAAGTAAAATATCAGCAGCTTGT
The DNA here is from genome assembly GCF_049000335.1 of Polistes dominula. Lineage (NCBI taxonomy): Eukaryota > Metazoa > Arthropoda > Insecta > Hymenoptera > Vespidae > Polistes > Polistes dominula. The sequence goes on from NW_028301164.1 coordinate 2,395,348, forward strand.
AAAACAGGATAGATATATATTCCTAAAGGAATATTTTTCAAACTATCACTTTTTTCTTTGAACTGTGGCAAATGTCCAAGCCTAGCCATGGTGGTAATACAGCCAAGTATCCAACACAACTCTGCATGCATTGGAACACTAGATTGTTGAAATAATATACTCTTCTGTGGATCTATTCCACATGCCAATAGCGTAGCTGTCATTTTTAAAATATTATTTCTTAATACTGTAGGATTCTATAAAATAAATATACTATATACATATTATTAATATTAAAAGTAATATATACAAAACATATAAAAACATTGTATCACATTTACAAATATTATATATATTTTAAATTCCTTACATGAGGTAATGTAATAGAATGCATATCTGCGATACTCCATATAACCATGTTTTCAGAATTTTGTAACTTAACCCATTGTTGTATCGCACCTAAATAATTTCCTAAATGAACATTGCCGGTAGGTTGAATCCCAGAAAATATTCTTCTTGAATATTCAGTTTTTGCTAACTGCAATAATAATAAATATAAAAATATGAAAATATTGAACAACTAATTGTTAAACACATAAGAAAATAACCTATAAATTAATTAATTCATTCATTCATTCATACCTTTTGACTAAATGATCTTATTAATTGTGCATTATGATACGAAGATACGAAAACACCACCACATTTAACAATTTTAATCATCTTTTGTAATTAAAAAATGACTTGGAAATGTTTATTAACACTAGATTGCCCGAGATTTCTTGTATAGCTATATTGCCCAAAAACAGTCAAAATGACTGCATTGTGAAAAAATAACTAATGTGTAAACAAATTTGTTTAAAATTAATTTTTAATATTTCTTATATTATTTACAGTTATACAACAAGTTATTAGTAAATATTAACAATAAAAACCAAATTCTAAGAAATTGTGTCATTATATACATAATTGTTTTTCTAATTGAAAATAAAAAACAGTCAAAATGACTGCCTTGGGCAATCTAGTGTTAAATATTAATTTATATAATCTGTAACCACACAAAAAATACATTTGACTTTCCCGCAACTGAATAAATTAACGAAAGATAGATAAGATTAATCTTAAATTAAATAACTGAATGTACAATTATTTAAAAGTAGTTTATTTATAAAAATTGTAAATTAGATAAATATTAAATAAAATATAAAAAGAAAAGAATATTAATAAAAATTGCAATTTAAAATATATTCAAATGCAAGGAGTATTCGCGGTCTATTACACGCATGCGTAGTAGAACAAAGTCAACTAGGAACTTTGATTAAAGAACAGTGTATATTGAACTTGTGTTGAATAGAACATAACTATTTTTCTACTCTATCTATATTGATGTAGTCGTGCTGGACACGTCGCAAAGTGTATCTTTTAAGATAACTTGCAATTAATACTTTTTATCACTAATTATCATTAATTTACATAGTATTAACAATATAGTGTAATATATGATATAATTTTAAAAAATTCACAAGTAGTATTATACAAAAATTTTATAAGTGTAGTGTAATAATAATCGTGTAGTGAAATCAAAATAGTAAATTAATCTATAACTGTGTCGTGAATTAATTAATATAAATAAATTTCCATATCTTATGGAATATTATTAAAGATATAAAATATAATTTATATTATATTTTGATCGAGTTGAAATCGTTTGACACGTACAATAAACAGGAAGATAAATCGAAAGATAAAAGGCAAAAAATAATCATAAATTGAATGACATTATGGAAAATCCGCACAAAAAACTGATGACGGTATGTAACATGATAAAAAGATATCTTATCAAAAAAACAAGATAAGCATTATACTAAATGAATACAAATTATGTAGTAATTTTATCAATATTATATAAGATAACAAATTACTAATTTAAATGTCTTTTTATTTTATATTTTATATTTTTTAGTCATGTACCAATGTGTCAGAACAGGCACACCATGTATCAAGAACAAAACGTGGTCAAGCGATAGGTCATGTGAGAGGTTTCCGTGGGTGTACGGTATGGTTGACAGGTCTATCAGGAGCAGGAAAGACTTCAATAGCCTTTCAAGTAGAAGCAATATTAGTCGATCATGGAATTGCAGCTTATGGGCTTGATGGAGATAACGTTAGGAGTGGTTTGAATTGCAATCTTGGTTTTAGTAAAGAGGATAGAAAAGAGAATATAAGAAGAGTTGCGGAAGTAGCAAAATTATTTGCAGACAGTGGACAAATTTGTTTATGTAGTTTTGTATCACCATTCGAAGAGGATAGACAAATGGCAAGAGAAATACACAAAGCCTCGGATCTTCCTTTCTTCGAAGTATTTGTTGATACTCCGCTTAATGTTTGCGAAGCTAGAGATACTAAAGGATTGTATAAAAAAGCACGACAGGGTGCTATTAAAGGTTTTACTGGTATAGATCAAATGTATGAAAGACCTATTAACCCTGATTTGGTGGTAACCACAGAAAATTGTACCTTAGAAGAATCAGCTGCAATGGTGATCGATCTTCTGGAAAAACAGTGTATCATACCAGTATTACCAAAACCTACTGCACCTATAAGAGAACTGTTTGTTCCAGAATCCAGAATTGCTTCTGCCAAAGCAGAAGCAGATACTCTACAGAGTATAGAAATAACAAAAGTTGATACGCAATGGCTTCAAATTCTAGCAGAAGGCTGGGCTTTACCACTTACTGGTTTCATGAGAGAAAACCAATACCTACAGGTATATAACAATTCTTCGTGTATGTATATATGTTTATGCTTCTATAAAAAGCTGATACATAATATCTCGATAAAGAATAAAATAAGCATTACTTCTTCTTCTTCTTCTTCTTCTTTATTCTCTTAACACAATTGAAGGCTTTAAGGGAAATGTTTTTAGACTCAACATTTGAAATGTCTACTAGAGGGTGGAAAAGAAGTAAATCAATCTGTTCCTATAGTTCTTGCTATAAGTACTGCAGATAAAATTCGTTTGGAGGGACATTCGGCGATAACACTTAAACATAAAAACAAAGCTTTGGCAATATTACGAAGACCAGAATTTTATTTTCATAGAAAAGAAGAAAGATGTGGATGGCAATTTGGAACTAACAACTTAGCTCATCCATATGTTAAAATGATTTATGAATCAGGAGATTGGTTGGTAGGTGGGGATATTGAAGTTTTAGAAAGGATTAAATGGCATGACGGTCTTGATATATACAGATTAACACCTAACGAAATTCGAGCTAAATGTAGAAAAATGAAAGCTGATGCAGTATTCGCATTTCAACTTAGAAATCCTATACATAATGGTCATGCCTTACTTATGCAGGTATTAATTTGAGATTTATCTTTTATAATACATTGAATTATAACAATATGGAATATTTTATTCATAGGATACGAGAAAACGTTTACTTGAAGAGCGAGGTTTTAAAAATCCTATATTATTATTACACCCGTTAGGAGGTTGGACGAAAGAAGATGATGTACCTTTACATACAAGAATTATGCAACATAAAGCTATTTTAGAAGAGGGTATACTCGATCCTAATTCTACTTTGTTAGCTATTTTCCCAAGTCCTATGATGTATGCTGGTCCTGTCGAAGTAAATGAAGATTTGTATTATTAATATTCGTTACAAAATGTTATATATATATATATATATATATATATATATATATATATATATACATTTAATTATAAAATTATAAAATTTGTTATTAAGGTACAATGGCATGCTAAAGCCAGATTGAATGCAGGTGCTAATTTTTACATCGTGGGCAGAGATCCAGCTGGTATACCACATCCAAATAAAAAAGCTACACCTGATGGTAATCTTTATGATCCAACTCATGGTGCCAGAGTTCTTTCAATAGCACGAGGATTACAAAGCTTAGAAATCATTCCATTTAAAGTTGCCGCTTATGATAAGAAAAATAAGAAAATGTCCTTCTTTAATTCAGAACGGAAAGAAGATTTTGATTTTATATCAGGAACCAGAATGAGGGGTAAGAAATATTTTTTTTCTTAATAATAATAATATTAATAATAATAATAATAATAATAATAATAATAATAATAATAATAATGATAATATATACCTATCTATACTTATTATTATTATTACTTAAAAATACATTATTACTATAGATTTAGCCAGAGCAGGGAAATGTCCACCTGATGGTTTCATGTCTCCAAAAGCATGGAACATTCTCGCACAATATTATCAAAGTGGTAATAAAAATTAACTAACTTAGAATTAGATATCATTTTTATAGTAATCTATTAATTAGACCACTTAATACAGTGCAATTATTCTATTAAAATATTACAATGATTAACACACGTATTACAAGATTATATACAAAGAATAAGATCAAAGAAGAAATATGCTTTTGATTACATGTTTGTACATGTACGTTTATAAATTTTCCTCTTGTACAGCATAATATCGGGGAATTCATTCCTTCGTTAGATAGGTTGATACTTACAATGATTCCACACAATGTGTAAGTAAATTTTATTTTTTTTTACCTACAGAGATAAACTGACGATATTTTCTATATATAATATATATTTTACATATATGTATATTTATCAATGAAGAAAATGAAACGTGTGAGATATATTTCGTAATAGTAAAAAATATTTCAAATGTTGATAATATATACATAGTCTTTAGTAGTATATAAGGTACAAATTATGGCTACAAAATACTTCTAAAAGAGAGAGAGAGAGAGAGAAGTAAATTTATATTAAAATTATGTACAAATGAATAATTCAATGTATACAATTACTAAGTAATAAAAATATTATGTGCACACAATATATTTTTGGCTTTTCAAAGGCTGTTAAAATAACAACATAATAACAAAAAGACTTGAAATATTGAAAATATTTTTTTTTATTACCTTGATATAACTTACAGAGGAAATTTTTAAAATAAAAAATGATAAAGAAAAAATAAAATATGAAATTTATTAGCATATTTTATCTTGTTGCATCCAACACATAAATGAAACAATACTGTTCTTGTTTATCTTCTGAGAAATAAATCAAAATAATAAATGTATAGGACAAAAGATACAAATAAAAATGTTTTAATATCGTAACAAGCGAAAATGATTAATCATAACTGTATCAAATATTGTGATGTGGACAATTTTAATATATTTTTATAATAAATTACAAATATGTAATTTTTTTTTATCTTCTCTTATGAAATTATTTCTATAAAAGACATTGCTAAACAATGTTCAAATATTTTTTTTTCAAGAGTATAACCATTATATATAAAGAAAACAATATAGCTAATTGAAATCAATTTTACCATTTATCCAAAAGCAAAGATATTCATGAAAAGATCTTGGTTTTTATAACAATTACAAAGTAATTATTTTTATAAACTCGTACCTGTTGTTATCTTACTCTAATTACATATTTAAAATATATACTATCTATGTCAAAGGATTTATTATGTTTTCCTTGCAAAGCTGTTGTGTTTACAAATATATTGTTATGTTCCACAATAACTTCTTTCAATGAAATAAGCAAGTTAGATAAATGATCATGGTGTCTCAAATATACAAATATATGCTTAACGATATACTATTGATCTTACAAATAAATAAATGTCTAACATTGCATTAATATTTAACATTCTTATATACTTCTTCTTCTTTTTCTTTTTCTTTCTTTCGTTTCTTTAGATTTGTACATAGTATCCTTCCTTATATTTAGCAATAATAATTATTGATTCTATTTTAATGTAAAGTATTTATTTTGTTTCTTTCTTTCTTTTTTACGTTTCATGTATTTCCTTACAACTTGAAGATTGTATAAACTTGTATTTTAATGTGTACCGTTAATACGAAGCCATTATTTTATAATATTTTACAATTTTAACATAATCTTATATCTATGATCTTGAAAAAATTATTATTTTAGCAGCGAATAATTGTTCTTAATGTTATCAAATATGCAAATACCATACTCTCTTTTCATATATCCTGAATTTATTTTACATAAATGTGACTTACTTCAGATAAAAAAAAAAAACATTGTATAATTTTATCTCGAATTACGAAGTATTGATTTAGCAAGTATCATTTTTTCCCTAGAATTAAAAATAATCAACTTATTAGTTTTAATTGTCATATATTATTGATGCTGTCGCTAAATTGACTTCGGTATTTGTGTCAGACAAATCAGGCAAAGATAGCATAACAGGAATAACTTGAATTTTTCCATTGTCATCTTGTTGTTGCAAATGAACTACCGTTCCACTTTGTAAAATCTCATTAGTCATCATTTCGTTTGCCATTATTTCTGCTGACTCAATGTTGTCTGCAGTTACCTCTTCCGTGTATACAGTGGTATCTTCCATGTTCATGATAACTTCGGTAGCTTCAGAAGCTTCTCTCGATGTTTCTTCATAATCCTACAATATAAATAAGAAATTAACTAACAAGTTAACAACTTATTAATTAACTTATACATATACATAATATATGTATGTATGTTGAATTACCTGTTCATAAACTTGCTCATATTCTTCTGGAATTTCAGGTTCTTCAAATTTAACGATTTCTTCTTTGATAAATTTAGTTTCAAACGGTTGACACGATTGTTCCTCATATTGGCTTTCTGTAAGTTGCGAATCTACGTGCGTTAATTCTTCTTGCTCTTGCTCTTGTTCTTGTTCTTGTTCAGAACCTGAAGTTTCTCCTTGAACTTTAGAGTGCTTAATATTTCTTCCAGGTACTATTCGTTTAAATCCAGATCCACCTAAACTTTCATGACGCCTTTCATGTTTGTTCTTATCACCCAAATACTTAAAACGTTGTCTACAAACACTACACGAATAAGGTCGTTCATTTGTATGAGTTCTTTCATGACAAACAAGTGCGCTTACTTGTTTACACCTCCACGGACAGTATCTACATTGTAAAGGTCTTTCATCGCTATGTCTGTTCTGATGATGCTTGATTAGCTGTATCTTAGTCTTTAAATTAAATCCACATATTTCACACGTATACGGTCTTTCCTCAGAATGAGATATCATATGAGTTTTTAACCTAAGCTGATTTACAAATCGTTTTGGACAATGAGGACACACTAATGTGCCTTCCAGCCTATTGTGAGTTACCATCATATGATGCCTTAATCTAACTTCAGAAGTAAATGTCATATCGCAATCCAAACACTTCATAGGGTCTTTCTCCATATGAGTATTTTTAATATGTGTTCTTAAGATCATTTCTGTTTTGAAAGTTTTCGTGCAATGATAACAAGAAACTCTTTTTCTTGTAAACCATCAACACTTTCTTTTACAAGGCCAGGAATCAATTCGTTATGTATATGAGACATATGCCATTCTAATGATCTTGCTGAAATCATAGATCTATTACATATGTGACATGTAAATTGTCTTCCATCTTTGTGTTCGCGATTTCTATGTATAACTAAAGTAGAATGATTTGGGAATTTTTCGCCACATACTTGGCACGAGCATTCTTTTAATCCTCTACTATCAGATTTTTCATGAACTCTCAGATGAAGTCTTAATCCATCCCTCCTATTAAATCCAACACCGCAAGTATCACAGCGATATTGTCGTTGATCTTCATGTATTCTTACATGTTGTTTTAATGTAGAACTATTTTTAAACATCTTATCACAATGTGGACATTGTATAGTATAGGCTTTGTGAGTATACATATGTTTAGAAAGGCTATAAAATGGTACTAATTTATGACAAACTGGACATTCTCTTTTGTTCCCTACAGGTTGGTGTTTACGAATACGGTGATGTCTCAGACTGGCAGGATTTTTAAAGTCTGCCCCGCAATCTTCACACAAATAAGCTCTCAACGTTGTATGGACAGATTTTAAATGAAAACTCAACTTTTGTTTGAACGCAAATTTTTTCGGACATTTAGTACATTCAAATATTTTTTCCCACTTCATATGTTGCGTTTTAATATGTTGATCTAGGGTCCCCTGATGTTTGAATTTTTCACCACAAACATCGCACAATTGACCAAACTCATTATCGCAATGTTTCTGTTCGTGCTGCCTCTTTTTTCCTTTCGAATCTAAGATTGTATTACAATATTTACATACTAATTTTTTATAACATATTACATTATGATTTTTTTTTGCTTTATTTGTAGGAAATTCTTCCATGCAATCTTCGCAGTAATGCATTATTTTATAATCATGCATTTTTATGTGATCTTCTAATACTTCCTTAGAAGCAAATGTTTCAGGACAATAATCACACTCTAAATAATTTTCCTCAGGTATATAATCAGCTGGTGTTGTTTCATCGATCAAATCGGGTAAACTTTTTTGAAGAGACGTGTTATTTCTATCTTCGTAAAGGGAAATGATGTCTTCATCTTTTAATCTGGTAATAACTATTTTTCTTTGTTTTAAATAATCTTGAAATTCTAGTAAATTTTTGTCTTTTTCTCCTAAAATGCGTGATAATTTTTCCATGTTTCCCTCTGTGTAAGATTGATCAATTTCTTTTTGTAAATATTCTTTCTTTTTTTCGCCTCTTCCCATTTTAACTTAAGTTTAGCCAAACGTGATAAATACTCTTTCGTGTTCACATATGCCTTCTCTGAAACCGACTGATCCTGTTGAGAATCTGAAACATCTGAAGCATTCTCTCCTTTTAAAATAGTACTATTCATAGTACTACTATCAACGTCAGATTCTACCTTTAAATTAGAATTACTTTCTTCGTATATATGAGCTTTTTGATCGTCAGAACTTTCTACTCGTTTTGCATATCGACTTTGAGTATCATCATTTTTAATTGATAAATTTGTTTTATTACCCAAAACTTTTTCACGTTTTTTCTTATATTCTTCTATTTGCTCTTCTATTATTTGTTCTCTTTTGTCCAATTTTTTAGAACGTTCTGTAAATAAATTCTTTTCTTTTGTCGCTAAGGCTTCATATCTCTTTAAAATTTTACCAACCGGCTTAAAATCAAATGACTTTATTTTAGTTACATTTTTTTCGTCCTTTTTTTCAAATGGTTTATCCATTTTTTTAACCTTTACTAATAATATTTCATTAGGTTTAGAACCTTTCACAGTGACGTACATAATTCCATCTTCTTGGGTATCGTTAATATTTAAAGGATTTTGCATATCTAATTTTGGAATTTTAGAATCTTTCGAATTTTCAATAATGTCTGATGTATTAGAACATTTGGATTCATCATTATTTTCTAAATGATCCTTTTTTGTTTGCTGCAAAAGTCTGCGTTTTAATATATTTGGTTGCTTCGGAGCATCCTTCCCAAATTCATCATTTTTTATATCAATCTTCTGATTAATTTGAAATTTAGAATTTAAATTATCTTGTGGAGTATCTAATTTAACGTATGCCTTTAATGCCATATCATATTTATATACAGTTTGATTGGAATCTTGATTTGCATCATCTTGACTCTGCATCAAATTACTACCCGACGAATTTTGTAACAGAAAAGATTGATTATTTTCTTTACTTGTATTATCCTTTTTAGGCGTATTTCGTCTTTTATCCGTGTGACTGTTTTCAATTTCATCATCAGATTCTGCAGCATCCGAACTATCAGGTTGAAATGGGGGATCATCCGGATCAAATTCTTCGATAGATTCATTATCATCGCTTTGATGTTGATCTTCTGCAACGTCTTCAAAAATATCAGGTTGCATTTTACATGTTACATCAGAATTATTTTTATCCTCTCTTTCCGGAGTTGATGATTTTTCATTTTTTAATGAATAAATAGCAGATATTTTTGGAACAAATTCTTCGTTGTCAGTGCTCGTTGATATGGGCACCATAGAACAATCATCAATTTCTTCTACTATCTTTTGACTATTAGTTAAAGATTGTAATTTATCCGCTTCTATGTTACGTGCAATTGTGTCAGTTAATGTAACATAAAGCGATTTTAATTTAATTTCAGCTTTTTTAATTTGCATATAAAACTTATAACTCATTTTTAAATCGCAAATACAATCCATACACATTTGAGTAGACAAACTGTCTTGAGAATTAATTTCTTCTAAATGTTTGATCTGTTGACTTAGCCTCATTTGAATACCTTTTTCACTGAAGATATCAACCAAAGGAAATTTCAAACCGGCACAAGTTCGGCAGTACTTTTTTAATTCTTCCTTAGTATTTTCATACATTTGAATTTTGTCTGATTCTAATGATTTACTTTGCAAAGAAATTTTAGTTAATTCCTTTAAACTATTTACATCGTGAGCCAATAGCTTCACGCGAGGTGTTATTTTTTTTAATTCATTTATATCCTTAACTTGTCCACCTAAAGTATCTTTATTTATTGTCAAAGAAGATACCCTAATAGGTTTCAAAATGGTTTTTAATAAATTATTTTCTAACATATCTTTCTGACCACTGCTATTCATATAATCATGATTTTCTGTCATTAATTCTCCATAATCATGATCTCTATTAAGCTTAGTTGAATTCTGCATATTTATAATTAATATTTATTTCATTAGAAATGATCCTTTTACAAATACATTTATTCTCTTAATATTTATTTATTATATTTTCATTTTATAATAATTATATGCAGTTGAAATAATATTCTTTATAAATGAACTGCAACATTTTAATGCATATCTGTATTGGCATAATAATCTGAAATCATAACATAATAAACATTTATAAATGTATAAAATAAAGTTGTTTATTTACAAAATATAAATAATAAATAAAAAAAGAAACATATATATTATACTATTTGTAGTAGATTCAATTTAAAAAATAGAAATCTTAAACACTCTAATAATAAAATACTTGTTAACAAATTATTTATAAAATATTTCAAATTATATATATATATATATATATTATTAAACATAACAATTTATAATTATTTTCAATAATTCTCTTTTATTATTATCAAATACTATATTGATACCAATGAAAGGCTAAAATGAAAAAATATTAAATATACAATATAATCTAACTGTACATTTGATGACAACTTTTACAAATTCTCCCATTGCTAATATTTAATTATACGATATATTAAAGAATTATTTCTAATAATTATAAATGCTTCCTGCAAATCAATTATTTTTATTCATAATGTAATCATTCATTTATTTATGGTGTAATACTATTATATTAAAAGACAAATAAATGTCTTTTATTCATTTCAATGCCAAACGTTGAAAATTCTTAAATTTCATTCAAATCATTTAGAGGTTAAGAAATAGTTAGAAGTTTCCTATTAGAATATTATATTCGTAAGTACTTTTATATTTACAAGAGGATGTTATACCAGTTTCAAATTATAAGTTTCTCCTCTTGATACACGATCTTACGAAAAGTAACAAGCGTTATTCGAAAGTTTTTCCAATTTCTCACTACTATAACTTCTTCTTGACGATATCCAGATGGCGCGTACCAATGGCGCCTCTACGTTTATTATTTTCAAGATATCATTGGCATTCTACACTTCCAAAATTCATGCCTGGCTTTGAATATCTTTCGTACTATTTTAGCTCTGTTAATTGACCGTCTTTTGTGCATTAAACCACCGGTGAAAATACTAGGAAAATGTGTTGAAGATGGATTTATGAATTTCTTATAAATTCACTATCTATAAAGACGAACTGCTGCCACGTTTAACTTTCGTCTTACTAAAAATCTTTCCTCGATTATGGTATGACGTCGTTAAATTTAAGATGGCGACCGTCACAACCATATTGGGAAGTCAACATGCAAATTCTAAATTAAAAAGTCATTTTTGACGATTTTCAAATCGCTATTGAAAAGAACAAGATCAAAAAATATAAGTCAATAACAGGATATACAATAACGAATAGAAATTAAAGAAAAAATATTTTACTGTATTACAAAAGATCGATTAATATATTACCTAAATATAATAATAATAATAATAATAATAATAATAATAATAATATAAAAGTTTTAAGCACGTGACGTAATTTTCAAATCAATTTAATGAGTATGCAGCTTAAGGATATCAGCCAATACGCGTTAAGCATTGTACATATTTTTAGGGTACTATCAACCATATTTATATTTAGTTTTTTTTATCTATCAAGTTGGTTATTTTTATAATTTTGGTATAAACGTAAATATTTGTTTGCATAAAGAAATTAAATATATTTTAATATATTAATCAATAATTAATCAATATTATATGAAATTTTTGAAATATTTAATATTATTTATGTAAAAAATTCATAATTATATAATATGTTTAATTTTTTTATCTGAAATTATATAATAATCAAAATAACCAATCAAAATAACTGACATGGAAGAAAACTGGCGGGTAAAAATGATGCGCGCGCAACAAATGTATGCATAAAATGGTGTTAGCAATGCGACCAATCGCTAGTAGGTTAAAACTATCTCTCCGCGAGGAGTTTGTTGGCCAATATGACTAGGTAAATTGTGATAAGTTTGAGGTGATCCTCGACGAGTCGTTTTGTATATTAAATTAATAAATAATATATTTCTAAAAGTAATTTATTATTATTAATAGTAATTAATCCAACTAACAAACCTCTAGATAATAATAATAATTAATATTTGTAAACGCTTATAATAATGATTGTAACAACCCGAACCCGATTTAAAGATACTGTAATAGGAGGTGAACACAGAGTTTTCGAGTATTTATTGGTTAATTACAGGTCTAAGATAGAATTGGGAGATGTAACGCCACATAATATTAAACAACTTAAACTCCTTAATCAAGTGGTCTTTCCAGTTTCGTATAATGAAAAATTTTATAAGGACGTTTTAGAAGCAGGGGAATTAGCTAAACTAGCCTATTACAATGATATAGTGGTAATTGAATTGTTTACTCTTATTTATTTATTTATATTAAACATTGATTATAATATATGTTTGAACAATTATTCTTATATGTATGTTGTATTGTTTTGTTTTCTTAATTGTCTAAGAATAATATTCTTTATTTATAGGTTGGTGCTGTTTGTTGCCGTGTAGATACTTCGGAAAACTCTAGACGATTATATATTATGACTTTAGGATGTTTATATCCTTATAGGAGATTAGGAATAGGGACGGTCATGGTACAACATGTATTAAAGTATGTTAATAAAGATGGAAACTTTGACTCTATTTTTCTGTAAGTATGCATATCGATTATTAATGAAACATTTTATCTTTCATAATTTCTTAATAAATATTTATCGATATTCCTAGTCACGTTCAAATAAGTAATGAAGGAGCTATTGATTTCTATAAAAAATTTGGCTTCGAAATAGTGGAAACTAAACAACATTATTATAAAAGAATAGAACCCGCAGATGCACATGTTTTACAGAAAACTTTGCGACCTCGAGCTAATCAAACGAATCAACAGACAATCAATTAATTCAATTTCTCTTGTACATTACATCATATTTTTCATCCTTTTCCTTTTGCCATTGCAAAATTATATTTGTCTTTTAATTCTATAAATAAAGAAGCTCCTTGTTATTACATCTACTGTTGCACCTAATGTTACGGAGTCACCTGTACATAAACAACAATACAAATATAAAAATCTAAACAAATATTTTCATCTTTGTCCACCAACCGATATATATCATCCTTGGCTGTATTTATTAAATAGAGGGATACACATAAATTTAAAGAAAAATTTGATTAACACGTTATGTACCAAACTTCTTTCGTTGAGCTTTTCGTTCAGGCTGCAGTGAATTGTCAATCATAAAAAAACATAAGAATTTCAATAAATGTAGCTTAAACAAAGTTCAAAATTGGTCCATAGGAATCAACATAGCATTTAATATATTAAACATACAGTAAAATTCAAATTAAAAACACGAAAATAATTAAATTAATCAAGTTATATTTATAAAATCATAAATAAATAAATAAGAGATATATATATATATAAGTATGGAAAATACAAATTTTCAAAACAATAAATATATAACGTGTAACCATATAAATACATTATAAAATACATAAATTAGAAATGTGAATAGTCCCGATGGATAATAAATTTTATATACACATTACCAGATCTTGCAGATCGATTTGAACATTCTTTGAATAATCGCAAGCCAGGTGGAAAATACTTTTATAAATTATCACATTATTAACAAAGCTTTTTAGCATATACACACGTGTATAATTTTACATATATGTATATAAAATTACAACTGTAATAATTCCAAGATCCTTTTAATGCAAACTTCAGAGCCTTCATATGCTTCTTTTGAGATCTACAAAAGTTATATATCAAATGAGATAATATTATATTATATTTATCAATGTTATATTATATGTACAGAGAAAATTAAGTAAAATTATCTTACTGGTGCTAAATTGAGAAAACCATGAGGCAAACCGGATAATATGTCGAGTGTGACTAAATTTCCCAGTAATTTTAATTTTCTTGCAAACATGACACAATCATCGAGACAAGGATCCAGTTCCATTGTCTGAATTGACGATATTCGGGGTGTTAATAATTTGTCACGAATAAAATAAATTTAAATGATAAAATTTAACAACATTAAACTCACTAAAATTTTGACGGGCGGAAAACGAGCTAAAATATCATCCGATGCAAGATATGGACTTAAAAATGGATCTTTCGGAACAGTGAATGCGAATTCTTCTGAAGGACTTTTTGCTCTTTCCATATCGAGTTCTCTAACTTCTCTTTTATCTCCACCAATAGGCCATCCAAAAAATGACCATGCTTTGCCATTGTTTGGAGGACCGTCATCTGTACCATTATAATTATTTAATACAGGAGCCGAAGTACATACGCTTGAATTTCTATACATTTCTAAAAATCTTTGGATATATTCTTGTGATTTAACTTCTTGTTTTGGATGATCTATTCCTAGTATTAGAATAAATAACTTTTTTATATTTATATTTTGATATAGTATACTAAATAAATATTATTTAAATTCGATAAATATGACGTGAGTTATGATGACATTAATTTGTTTAACATTGTACATACCGTCAACATCAGCTAGGCTTACAGAATTTAATGTTGAATCAGATGGAAGTGAGGCAAGTTTATGTGCATCGTTCGTTTCATCCCCATTAGGACTAAGAGCCAATGCTATGAGATCGCTCTCACTAACTTCTGCAAACGATTCAGTTTCCGATTTTACGACTTCATCGCCATTTTGACTTTTTTCTCTAGAACTATGAAAAAAAAAAAGAGAAAAAGTTTATTTTTATTTCCATTACAAATGTTTTCTTGTCATTTAAAATGAAACATAAAATAAAATTGTATATAGATATTATACATCATTTTTAATATTACCCTATAGTGTTTTTTTGTTTGTTATCTTACCCAGTGTAAGCTTTTAGGCATCGCATCATAAAACCAAAAGGTAACAACAGATCTGTTAGGCTTAATAATCGTGATGGTGATGTTACAAATTCTATTAAAATTGGTGTATATGCCATAAAAATACCATCTGGTTTTCTTATATTCATTTGTAAACATTTTAAAGTCATTCCTAAGTTTAAATTAGCCCCTGCGGAATCTCCTGTGTTAACGTGTTATTTTATTAAATAATTTGTGAAATAATTTCAACTTTAATAATAGATTCAAATAAATTTATATATATATATTTTTTTTTCGAAATATATATATTTTTATATATATTTATTGTAAAAATGTTTTACCAATAAGGATTACTTTTTGTGCCGTACTTCCAAGCAATGTGCTGGCATGATTCAATGACCATGCATAAGCATATAATATTTCTTCAAGGGCACGAGGAAATGGTGCTTCTGGTGCTAAACTATAATCTATACTTAAAATAGGTACACCTAATTTAACTGCCCATGTTCGTAAATAAGATTCGTGTGAACGGGAAGTTTGTGATACAAAACCTCCTCCATGAGAATGAATAATCAAACTTTCAGATAAGCCAAGTAATTCTCCTCCAGTACCTGCTGATCCAACCTGAAAGAAAATATTTTTAAATGGTCTGTAAAAAAGACATAGAAATAATTTAGTAAATCATTTTCATACCATTCCAACACGACGCACAGCACTAAGTAATCGGACATGTATCGGCTTCCTTCCAATATGACTGTTTGGTATTGGAATAGAAATTTTGCCTCCATCAAGCGTATCGAGTGTTAATTCTTCAGGAGGTATAGATATAACTTGATTTATACTTAATGGTACGACCATTGATACTGAACTGCATAATATTTCTAAAATTTATAATATATAAGTAATGTAATACTTTTTTTGTTAAATATGTTCTTTTTTAAATTCTACAACAGATCTTACCAGTTTCATTTAAAAACCAGAAAGATTGACAAAATGAAACATCTGCATGCTGAGATACATGGATAATACGACGTGCTCTTGCTTCTGGATCCATTACATATTTTAAGGAATTAGTCCATCGTCCAAATAATGTTCCATTAGAATAATAAATTTCGCTGAACGAGGCCAAACAGACAGATATAGTTCTTAAAATGTTTTTTATGTTATCACCAAACTAGAATATTTGTAATGATTCTTTAATATTTAAAATTTCATGTTAGATTTAATAATAATAATAAGAAGAAGAAGAAGAAGAAGAATTTGTTGGAAATACCTGGAATCCTAAACATCTACCATAAAAACAGTATTGATTAACAATTTCCGTTTGATTTAAAAGTTCTTGGGGACTGTGTTCATTAGAAGAGAACAGAGATAATTTTCCATCCTTTGTTTGATCGCTCCAAGAGAAAAGTGTTTTCAAAAATTGTAGACAAGTGTACAAAGATGCTAACAATTGAGAGCAAGCTTCAACTTCGCTGAATAAATATTAAATTAATCATTAAATGATAATACATAAATAATACCATGCAAAAATATAATTGTGAAGGATATAACAAAATATTATTTACCGCATATAATAACTTTTACGAAATAGGAAGGAATCTTTTTGACAATACATTTGACGGCATACAGTAACAGAGTGCATAATACCTCTGTCAACTAACAATAAAAAACTTCTATATCCATTTCCTGGGGTTTGTTCATCAAAGTCAAACATTGGTGCAAATTTTGAGATTTCTTTGTATAATGGTTGCATTTTTTCTAAGTGATCCAATATTGCCAAAAGGCTAGCTCGGATTTTTGATCCATTTTCATCTTGATGCGTTGAAAAATAGTCTTTATTAGCATGACATAATTCTCTAAGTGCACCCCATTGTAATGGTTCAAATTCCTCGAATGGTCTTTCAAAATCATCGTCAAGAGACATTTGAAGTATTTGTCAATTTTATTCTGTCAATGCTATTAATAAATAATAAATAATTATTTTATTTTAGAATTCTTTCAACTTGATAATATTATTCTTGCATTTGTATTGATTCTCATTATTTTAAAAGATATTCCATTCATTTAATTCAAGTTTTTCTTGATTCCGTAAACAATGAAATCTATATATAAAAGTCAATATATAAAATGTATTATTATTTATATGAAAAATATAATGTCGTGTTTCATGATGTTAATTTTCATTTATTTTGATAATTTATTAATGAACGTTGAACGTTGACAATTATTTATAAGACATTTTCGAATCATTATTGTGCAATGTTAATAATCATTTGAATAAATTTATTAATAATGCATGTCGTTAAATGCAATATTATAATACGAACATCATTGTTACCATAAAGCTTGTCACAATCGATGAGCGTTTTCCAAACACAAATGCGTCGTTGATGACACGTACGCTTTTCTTCAGAAAGCTGGATAACGACTGGACAGTTTTAATCCGCGCGCTTATAAATGTCCAATCATCGTTTCTCAAATCTTTTGTTTTCAATATCGTTTTAATTCTTTCCCTTATCTATTAAGAAATAGATCAAAGTAATATTTCTTTATTAACAATTAAATATTACAAATCATGTTAATCTATGATTGTTGCCTTTATTGATCCTATCGTTAAATTTGTTCTATTTTTATATTTTACATAGTCAAAACATTATAGAGATAAAATTATATTTTTCTCTTATCCTTTATCAAAGTATATAATTATTTTAATTATTAAGATAACCAATTTATAATTATTATATATTATTATAATTATTTTTCAAAAATTTTGCAGACGTGGAAAATAATACTCTTTTGTAACCCCTTTCAGACTTACAATTAGATAATATATATTAATTTAGAAAATACATTAAGTTAATAATAAAAATTTATTGTACAAATAACCATCACAAATAGATTAATTTAAAATATTAAT
Source organism: Polistes dominula (assembly GCF_049000335.1). Classification (NCBI taxonomy): domain Eukaryota; kingdom Metazoa; phylum Arthropoda; class Insecta; order Hymenoptera; family Vespidae; genus Polistes; species Polistes dominula. The sequence goes on from NW_028301164.1 coordinate 2,413,663, forward strand.
AAAGAAACATATTATTGTCAAAGAAAAATAAGATTACCCAAAATCATTTTCTAAATAACTTAGCTGATATATCATTTCCTTATATTACCGACAATCGATAATAGTAAATTCATGTTTTTTTGATAATCGATAATAGTAGATTGCCATTTAAAAAATGTTATTCACAAGGCTTATGCAACTATTACTTGATAATTATTCTAACCAATAGCGTGTTACCGCGATTGCGGGAATTTCGCAAAGTTTGTATATCTCGAATTCTATTGGTCATATTATTATGCTAATTCTAAAATGAAAATACGTCTGACCGTAAGCATAACTTTTTAATAATGATCTAATTTAAAAAGAAAAAACAATTTTACATAATTAATTATATATAAAAATTATTTTTAATATAAACTCTGTAATTTGTATAAAATCTTAAAATGATTTTTACTAAATAAGAACATTATTATTATTAAATTCATCTCTAATATAATTGTGAAAATAAATTACGAATATTATCAATAATGATTTTATGATTTTCTATAATTCAAAAGCTTAATAAAAATTTGAATATTTATTCATTTATAGAATTCTATTAAAATTTATTTAATAATATTAAATAATATTTTCCTATGACACATTTTCTATTTGATGATAATAATAATAATACACACAAAGAAAAGCGAATACATCACGATTTTCGTAATGCAGTTTATACGCGTGACTCATGTTTTTGTTTTATGATTTATACGTTCTTATTATTAATGATGAAATTTAAATAAAATATTTATTACAAATATCGAATATCGAGTTAAAACAAACTTCGATTAGAGTCTCCGTATGGCGCTTATGATTCTAACCTTTATCAGGATTACTATCTATTATTAATTTGTTGTTCCTCTTTATTGGATTTATTTTATTTTCCAATAATAGTAATAATGATAATTACTCTGATATAAACATAATGTTGTGATTAAATATATTATTACGAGGAATTTTACCAACCCTAAGTATGTAAAAGTATTTCCATCTTTATTGTGTGTACTGTGTGTGCATTTCTGTGAATGTGTGTTAAATAAACATGTCAGTTTGAATTTGACGTGGAACTTTATAATTTATTATAATTAATGCAATACATTTTGTTTTATATTTGAATCATAATCTTTAAATCAATTGAAACGTTTAAACAAAACATTTGAGGTTAGAAAAATATAGGTTAAATATTGAAAAGTTTTGGTAAATAATTTTATATAAAATTGCATGAGAATAACAATGTAAAGTACTGAACTAAATATTATTAAGTCTGAAATGTGTAATGTATATTTTATTGATATTTATATTTTGTTTTTTAGGGCACTTGAAAAAAATATAATATCTCATTAACAACTATAATGGAAATAACAATAAACGAAATTGGATGGTTTTTGTCAATGAAATGAAATTATTTTCAAGCAGAGCAATGAACAATATTTCTGGTCAATTTCGTAAGACCACATGGGATCCTATTCTCATAATATCTCAAATAGTGGCGGTGCAATCCGTCATGTATTTTTTCTTGGAATATGGATTTGGATTATAGCATCGCTTTTAGGCTCAACAAATTCTTTGGACTATGCATTTCAATACAAGGAAATACACATTCGTAATTTTGGAGGACAATTAGTAATAGTAATTTTTATTTTAAACGCATTGGTAGGTGCCATGGCTTTATGGTGGTTAGTACAGAGAACAAAACAGTGTATGGACTTTGCGTGTACAGCTCATTTGATACACTTGTGTTGTTGTTGGGCATACAATGCCAGTTTTCCAACGTCGTTCAGTTGGTGGAGTTTAAATGTCGTTTCGTTAAGTATAATGTGTGTATGCGGAGAATTTCTTTGTATGAGAACAGAATTACAAGCAATACCACTCGGTATGAATAATCAAAAAACAGCCTTGTAATAAAGAAATGTATATATATATATATTAATTAATGAACATGCCAGTCATTAATATGAGAATACAATAATTTTCTTTAATATGTTACTTTCATTATATTCATAAGTCTAAGTATTTCTCTTAGACTAATAAGAATCATAAGTTTTATAAACTATTTATAAATACAAATATATACTATACGATATAACAATATCAGCACAGTTACTATACGTTTTATTAATATAATATATATTAGTAGTTTAGTTAACAACAATTTACATATTTTTGACTATTTGTATTTAATCTGTAAATCATTTAATGATCATGTTCTTGGTGAAATTCCAATCCGCAATAACCACAAGTATTTGGACCTGGTTCATCCTGTGTAAAGAGATAAAACAATACATTTAATATATTTGTTAGTCAAATTTTTAGTTCAAATAAGCTATGATATTTCATTAGATTTTTACCAAATTAATGTAAACTTTTGGATGTCCTAGAGGACCACCACCACCATCGCAAGCTACAATGCGACTTTTTACAGGCTTTGATGGTACTTTGGATATTAAATTTATAGCCCAATTTGGATTAACATGTTTTGGTCTGTCGACAAATCTTAGAAGTCGATAATCATCAGGTTCAAATTTCTAGAAAATAAATAACAGAATTCTTGTTTATTTATAATCTATGAAAATCAATAACGCAAATAATATTTAAAATATAATATATAAATGAACTCTCTCTTTAGATTGAATATAATCAAAATTATTAAGTAATTTTTAAATAAGCTTACCTGTCCAGTATGAGTTGTAATATCAGGTACTTTATCAGAATATTTTCGTATAAACAAACTCACTACTGGTAAGTTTATTTGTGATATTTTACTGGATGATTCCAGCACACGTAAAATACCCTTGTTCGCCATATTTATTAGCTGTTATGACACTGCACCGTAAGAGGTCTCCTATTTATATTTTTATTCTTCTACGATACAGTTTAGGTTAGATAATTTAGGTTAAGTTGAATAATCAATTTTTAATTATAACAAATATTTCTAATTAATGAATATGACCAATATGATGTAGAATGTTTAATTATAAATATATTTTAGACTTGTAATTTTATTATGTTGTTATTCGTAATTTTCGATTTTCAATATATCGATTGCGATTCAATTATATCGATCCTAAATTTAAATCGAAATCGAAGACTCGCAATTTGAAATAGTGTTACATTTAATTGAAATTGTAATAATTATTATTATATTATTATAATAAATTAAATATTTCTTATTGTTATAATTAAATAATTAAAATTATCTATATACATTTATATCATTTGAATTATTTCAATATTTTCGATAGAGATACATTTTAAAATAAGAATCATCATTAAAATAAAAGTGCGATAAAATATGTACAACCCATCAACATGGAATAAAAATACCATTTATATATATTAAAAATAAAATAGATCAAATTCCAAAGATAAAATATAAGAAAATTAAAATCTAAAAAATCTATAAGTATGCATTTTCAACTTATAATCTCGAGGATCATGCGCGTGAAATATATTCCATGTAGTGACCTTTATACCAGGTCTTGATTGAACAGGAAGATAGGGTGTTTTGGTAAGATTAAAATCATGGAATCAATTGTTGATCATTTGAGGATACGTTTCATGAATCTACACGAAATGATTTTGTAAAAACAACAACTTCTTCGACAAAATTTGATTCGATTATATTTTATTTTGTAAATATGATGAGGGTGCGAAATGGAATGAGACATAGAGAAAATAATTGAAAAAGGGGCCGCCAGTTGATCTAATAATTAGGAGTAAGAATTCTCTTAGGTACAGGGATATCGATCCGCCTGGGGTAGCGAGCAATGCGACGTCTCTATAACGTGAAACAGCTTTTCTGCTTATTTATCGTCGTAAGTGTGTTGTATATGTGCGCTAGAATAGTAAAAAACGAGATAGAATCAGTGCTTTTTCCCTTATGCGACAAGTACCTTATACCATATATGTTTCAAGGCCACAGAAAGCCTTACCGGCAACAGATGTTTTGCATTTGCGTACGTAGATCGAAAGGAATTTCAACTTTAAATCAACAACGGGATATCAATTAAGGATAATGTAACACAAATAATAATCAACGGTGAGTCGAAATTAATGTTTTTCTAAATAATAATAATTATAATCTCGATAATCGTAACTCACTGTCATCGGTAGTAACAAAATTTGATCAATTTTAATAATTTTAGAAAATTATCGTAAAATATTAAAGGTTTGAGTTATGGGGTATCAATGAGTATCCGATTTGTTTTTGATTATTAATGAAAGATTTAATGGAGATTATTTTATTTAAAATAGATACAAGAACGAATTTTAATATGGACGTTCACGGAGCTGGAGTGGTTGCAGTTTTAGGAACCGTTGGGGCTGCTACTGGAGCTATTTCAGCGGTTATCGTTTACACGATTTGTGCACGTCGTCGAAGATCACCATTACTTCCTTCAGGCATTGGTCCTCTTAATTGGTTTGTTTTTTATTTTCCTTATTTATTACATGTATCAGATCTATCTAACACATTTTATTTTAAAATGATATTTATACCGTAAATTAATTACAGGTTCGAAAAAGATTTGTTGAACAGAGCTGAAGAGGCTGCAAGATCTTCGAAGGATGTTCTAGTTGGATTAGGATCAAGTGTATCTCTTGGTCGTGATAGTAGAACTCCAAAACACAGTGCTAGTCGTTCTGATGATGAAGAATGGCAATCGGATCATGTATTCGACAGCATTGCGAGTGATTCTCCAAGAAAAAGTAAGAGTTTTTATACGAGAATATTGTTCAACATTATTCCAATGGAATTTGATCAAAAGAATTATTATTAATTAACATATTTGTTTATAGTTCGACATCATTTGTCGGAATCCGATGATATTCCACCATCACCTATGAGTCCTCTTACACCACCTTTACCCGAAGGTGCAGTTGTAGCATCAGAAAAACGAATGGTAATCGTTAAACATCCTCCTAGAAGTTTAGATAGCTCTCATTCGAGACTTAATAGTCTTGAAATAGAATCAGAACCACGGAACAAGGTATACAATAATTAATTTTATATTCGTCACGGTAATTATGACAATGGATTGAATCAATGAAATTGTAATGTGCGTAAAGTAAATTATAAGATTAATTTTAAGATTCAATCTATTATCATAATTATCGACTATAATTGTTCTTTATGTGTGTACTGTGTTTTTATCGTTAAATTGATTCATAGCTCTCTTCTGTCTCGTCGACATCTTCGACGGATGAGTTTAGGGGTGAATTAGAAATAGGTTTGATTCACGATGCTACCGATGGTATTTTGACTGTACGACTTATAGAGGTATTTAATATTTCATATAATTCATTTTTGTTAAATAAATTTTGAATTGATTAACTTGAAACAAAATTACCCTCTACACACATGCTCCTATATAAATATTTGATTCTTCCTTTTTTAAAAGGCTCGTAATTTACGTGCTCGTGAACTTAGTGGAACAGCCGATCCTTATGCTAAAATTCGTCTGTTACCTGATCGAAGTAACGTATGGCAAACGAGAATACATAGACATACTTTAAATCCAGGTAAAATTGATGATACAATATCATTAAAATACATTCATTATTTAATTACGTATTTTGTTTTCCCTCAATAGTTTTCGATGAGGATTTTGTTTTCGAAGTTAATCCAAAAACATCATTATGCGACAGAACTTTGGAGGTTCTCCTATACGATTTCGATGCATTTTCTAGACACCGTGGATTGGGTTACGCGCAATTTCATTTATCTACTTTGGTAGATATTCTTGGATTAAATCTTGAAATCGTTAGAGTACCAATATTGCGTTATGGGGCTGAGGGTGGTTTTAGAGTACCACCTTTGGGTGAATTGATGGTGTCTCTTTCATATCAACTATTAGCAGAAAAATTGACTGTAATTGTAGTCAGGGCTAAGAATTTACCGATATCTGACGAGTCAACAAGTTGCAATCCATATGTAAAGGTAGGCGAACAAATAAAAAATATAAAGGAAATATTTTATTATAACATTTTCCATTATTTATTAGGTGATACTTAAGCAAGATGGGAAAACTATTAAGAAGAAGAAATCTAGTATCAAACGGGATGCAACTAGTCCAGTCTGGAATGATATTCTTAGCTTTGATGTTCCTAATGAAAGCTTTTCAAAGTGTGCATTAGAATTTTTAATATTGCGTGCTAACGGTGAGCTAATAGCAAAATGCGAGGTTTCTAGTAAATGTCAGAAAGAACTCTTCCATCGTGTCTTGTCAGGGAAGGGTGCTTCTGCACAATGGTTACCCTTATCCGAACCGGAAATTCATCGTATCGATGAATTTAAAGAATAAGCACCTAATGTAACTTGCAGATCGTTGATCCAAGAGTCTACATGCTTATTTATAATTCTGTCTATAATAAGAAATACTTAAAGAAAAGAAGAAAAAAAAGAATCTATAACGAATTAAATCGCACATATACTATTTTCACTAAATACAAGAACATAAGTTTATAAAACGCAAATGATATTTTCAGATATTGATTACAAAAACACGCTCTACTACATATTGTCATGTTTATTCAGAGAATTATTTTCTACGATATTAATATAAATTAAAAAAGAAGAAGAAAAAAAAGAAGATATATTAACTATAAAAAGTCGATTATTTCAAGAGTTTTTTATTTAATATATTATCTTTTTTTTTACTTGAAATTTGTGTATATCGAACATATTTAATTAAAAAGAAAAAAAATTTTAAGATTATGAGACGCACAGTTCTGCTGGTAAAAAAGAAAAAAAAAGAAAAATAAATGCCGTGCGAACGATCTCTAAATTAAAGGACTATAAATTTCATGCAGTTGTGATATTATGTATATTATCCGAGCCAACTGCATGGATATGCTGATCTCATAGATGTAATTGTTGGATCTGTCTGATAGACTGAAACTTCATAGAATATATATATATATATATATGAGAATATAATTATTCTTTCTATATATACATGGCCAATATTGTAAAACTGTAGTTTGTAATAATGTAATTGTAATATTAGTTTCCTGTTGACACGACAATTTGCAGGATATTTTCAATGTCGAAATGAAAGCAGGTTTTTTCAAACGATGCTAAAATTCAATAAGTGTCTCATAGTTTCCAAATTTAAAATTTAGGAAAGATATATATTGTATATTTGCAAAAAAAAAAAAAAGAAGTTAAATACACGTATTATATTGTCTCTAATATTTCATGAGATGATAATAGCAAAGTCCGAAATGTTTGTTCAAATACTGTGAACTTCTTATCACGAGGAATCACGTATTTTAGATAAATCTATTATCCACACGCATACATACGAAAAACATGTACTTTTATTTGTAAACGCACATCCGTTATAACTAAATAATTATAAAAATAACACATTAATGCCTGATACATAAAAATACCCAATATCAATAATAGATTTTAAATGTGCCTATCGCGTGCACGTGTTACGTTTAAGTATTCGTATAGAATAATTGTAAAATTGTGCTTACCATCTACTTTATGCTTCCTCTGATGTGACAAGAAAAAGTACAAATACTTCATAATAATTTTCAATTTTTAAAATGTTTTATTCACTGTACAATATAACTGTACATAAAAGAGGAATGGACCAACATAATGCGATCCCTGAGTTTAATCGAACAAACCTGTAAAGGAATGAAATTTAATTAGTATACAAATTTACGTTTACATTTTTATATATATATATAAAAAAAGAAAAATATTTAAATGTAAAGACTATTCTCATTTAATTGTATTATCTTCATATATGCTATCAGCAGCTAATACATGATTAAATAATCATTGAATATACTTTTACTTGGATTAGAATAAATATTATATTATAATAAGCTCGTGGTAAAATAGAAAAGATAAGAAGATTTTGTTGAAAATTTATTTCAACTTACCGAAACCCATGTCCTCGTCTGATTCTTCTTCAGGTTCTTCTTTCTTCTTTTCTTCCTTAGCTGGGGCAGCTTCCGTACTAGCGGGTGCAGCTGCAGCAGCAGCAACTAAAACAAAAAACGTGCTCATTAATATAAAGAAAATTATTAATATATAATATTAATTAAAGATTTTGTGTTTAATTGTTGATAACAGAATTTAAGTCAAAAGTGAAGAACAAATGACTAAATAAGATTCTATTTTCATTTGATATTTCCTCGATCGCTGACCATTCTAACAATATAACTATGTATAGAAAGGTGGATGAAGAGGACAATAAAATAAGACAAATATTTAAATACATAATAGTAATAAAATACATACCACCAGCACCAGCAGGTGCAGCACCAACACCAGATCCAATTCTAGTGATGAGATCTTTTACGTTAATTCCTTCCAAAGCCTTGGCAAAAAGTCCAGGCCAGTAGGATTCTACATCCACGTTGGCAGCCTTTAAAATTGTTTGAATCTTTTCACCCTGTAATATATAAATGAAAATGTTTAAATTATACATTCATTATATATTGCTTTCACATAGCATATAGCATTTCATATAGCATATATTCACATATATATTGTTGTTTCGTTTTTAAACTTGACTATTCTTTTTTTTTTCTAAATAAAATAATTTTTACAATTTCAATAAATAAAACAATTGGAGAATAAAAAAAAGAATTATAATAATAAAACAAAATTAATTTGAATAATTATATACAATAATATATAAACTACACGTGTGAAGTAAAACATGGTGTAAATATACATGAAATTTTCTTACCGTTACGGCGATTTCATCGTCAACGAGAATAAGAGCGGAATAAACGCAAGCGAGCTCAGCCTTCGTAGACATGTTTATTATCTTAATTGAAATTATTTAGACTCGATGAATTTTAATATTAGTGCAAGTCGCCGATTTGGCCTTAGCTCCGCAAGAGAGAACAAGCACACGGATAACGTTGGGCTGATGGAAAGGAACAGAAGGGAAGGCGGTAAGCGGATGTCACGTGTAAAAATGGGCACTCTTAAGGAGAATTTACAACGTTGCTACATCTGGTGAATATTAACTTCGTAGTTGTCTCTGATTGGATGAACTCCAATGAAATCCTGCCTTAATGGTAGTAAAAATAAATAATGTATTTTCGATATTATTTTAAATAATTATCTTTAGAATAAATATTTAATAAAATAATACAAAAAATTCAATATATATATATATATATATATATATATATATATAAAGAAAATATTATAAAGAAACATTAATTGAAAGGAAATATTTTATTTTATCTACGAAGTACATATTTAATTTGAAAATGATCAATATGCAGAACTGTGTTGTAATTAGAACAATACTGTTATATATATTTTGTAATGTTAATCTTTATAAACTTGTATGTGTGTACAAGTATTGCGCAAGTTTATTAGAAATTGCAGTCTATTATATGACGTAATCGATGTTATACCAGTACGTGTCATTATTGATGTATAATTATTTCTTGTGGTTGATAATTATTAAAAAATAACACATGAAATATTTATTGGTCTATTAATGTAGTTAATAAAATAATATGGACATTGATTACGTAAAATCTCGTATGTAAAATGTACATAAACGAAAATAGTACATATTAAGTACATTTGAAATACGTCGACTTTAGTAGGATGTCGCTACTTGCATTCATTGGTCGAAATTGTTTCTCTATCGATAGTTCCTTGTATCGATTGATAATCAAACAAATCAATTTCCCAGCTTAATTAAATTAATCAAACAAATAAATAATAAAAGATTAAATATAAATAAAAAAGAAGGTCGAGATAATTAAATAAAAACAATCAATACGAAATATAAGATAGAATAACTATAATAAAGATCAGAGGAACAAAGAAGATAGTTATATCGAAAATCGAATGGAGGGAGAGTTTCGAGATAAGTTAATCGATAATTAGTACATGATTTGTCCAATAGGAATAGGATTGGTCGACCGTTGTGTCAGTAGTGAAACGGACGTCGTCGGTCTAGTTAGTGATTAATCGAGTATTCGTGAAGTGTAAAGGGCGCGCGCGTTCGCGAGGCGCTTCGAGCGAGCTTTTTCTAAGTTTTAGTTAACAACGCAAGGTAGTCGTCGTCAACGATGACGACTGCGCTTAGAACGTGATAATATCCCAAATTAATAGATAGATAGCTAACTAGATAAACAGATAAATTGATAGAACAACAAGCTACGGTATAAGGATTAAACGAAGACAACGGAGTTAAAGAAGTTGAAGAAGCCGAAGTCTAGAAGAAGAAGAAGAAGAAGAAGAAGAAATTAGTAGTAGGAGAAGAAGAAGGAGGTGGTGAATGTGTGGTAGTGGTGCAGTGCTGAGATAGGCCTGTGTCGGCGAATGTTTCTTTCGAATGATCGTTGCTATGTAGTACCGGCGTAAATGAAGCGGCGGCGTATAGCACGCTCGCGTGCTAAGAAGGGGCTACCGCCAACGGTGCCGATTACGAGAATGGCGCGCAAATGTTGCGTGCCCAACTGCGAAATTGACGTACAGGAGGCACGTAACAAGGGTCTACCTCTTCATAAATTTCCTAAGGACGCTGTACTTAGAGGCAGGTGGTTGACGGGTGCTCCTTTCGGTTCTAACTTCAAGCCGACGCCCGGTCAAATCGTTTGCCATAGACATTTTAAACGTGCCGACTATGAAGCCGCCAATAAAACTAACAAGCTAACGTTGAAGAAAGGCAGCATACCATCGGTATTTACCGACTATGATAACCACCCAGGTATCTTTACCTCGAAATTTTAATCTACGTTACTTTATTGTTTTCCTATAATATTATTTTTATTATTTAATTTATTTATTTCTTTTACATTTAACAAAGAGAGAGAGAGAGAGAGAGAGAAAGAAAAAGAAAAAATAGTTAACATTGTCATATAACTCGTGCGTCCTTTTTCTCTTTCTTCTTTCGCCCCTTACATCTTCCCTCCTCATCCTTCTTTTCTTCCACCTCCTACCCTACTCCTACTCCTACTCCTACTTCTACTCTGCTTCCTCCACCTTCTTTTACCCCTCCTTTTTTCCTCACACTTCTCTACTTTCGGTGGCTTTTCTCCTCCCCTCTTATACTCCTCGTTTCTTCGTATTTACAATACTCGCGTGTACGCGATACCTGCAAGAGAGAGAGAGAGAGAAAGAGAGAGAGGACATACAAAATCATGGATTTCTTTTTTAAATAAACTATTTCTTCCTATGAATTTTTATTTTTATGTTTACAAAAATAGAATATCTTTCTTCAGATAAAAAAAACCAAAACATTAGAATTATTTATGCATGATTGAAGCAAATGAAACTTTTGGAGATGTTCTTTTTGATATTCTTTTATTTCAATAATGCATTTGTTTTTAATCTTTAATATTTGTTTTTTTCCATAATAACAAATAGATTGTTAATAAATAATCATTATTACTTGTTTCTTAAGACTCATATTGTTTGACATGTGTTATAAGAATGATTGTTTATGTTTTCAGATCCAGTAATCATGTCTGTTAAAACCTCCACTTCTTATGCCCAAGAAGATTTGGATTTAATAAATGCTGAGATTTTAAATATGAGACATTCTCCTGTATTATCAGAAGATAAGACTTCTAAGTTTGACAGTAACAATGAGACAAGTTGTTCTAAACCAGAATCGTCAGCAGATTCAGTTAATTCATTGGAGACTTCTAATTTAACGAATCAGGAGTGCAAGTCGTTATCTACGGAAAATGATTCGAGTATTAAAAAAGAAGAATCTTCTAATGATCCAGATGCTAAAGTAAATAATATGGCAGTTCAGTTGGGTATCGTTGAACCTGAAACAAAGATGCAAAATGTTTCCAAAGATTTGATTCTTCCAACAGAATTAAATGGTTTTAAGGAAGTAGATGAGAAGGAACTTAACAAAAATTCCAACAATTCCAAAGCTAAAGTGTTAACTTGCGGAGGTTTAAAATTCTTCCAAGGTGCCAAATTGGAAGCAAAAGATTTCAATGAAACGTGGTATGTTTGATATTCGAACAAAATGATGTGTTTTACAATGAGTTATATTGTTATATATTACGATCGTGTAATGGATTAATAATCGTCAATATTTTTGGAAGGTATTCTGCTAAAGTGGTGGAAACAGATTGGGAAGATAGAGAAGTTTTGATACATTTTGATAATTGGAGTACGAGATTCGATGAATGGATACCAATGGATAGTTCGAGACTAAGAGTATTGCAAACAGTACCTAAGTAAGTAAATATTATTTATGTTATAAGATTTGATATCTCCTCTTTAGAGGATAAAGCAATGCATATGTAAAAACTTACCATTTGCAATCACATTTCAATAATGCTTGTACAGTTTTCATGATATACTTATATGGCATCTTTTAATTTATTTATAGATTTTTCTTTCTATACAATTGTTAATCTTGTTAATATGTAAATTATAATTTCATGAGACCTGTAATGGCAAAAAATTCATACATCCTGATCATTATCGTATTTAACTTGTCTTCTAAATAAGTGCTAAGATTACTACCTATTATTGAAATTAATAGTAACGTTTACTAAATCATGACAGTTGTATAATCTGTCTTATATGTTTTTCTTTAAAGCGAGCAAACTTGGGTGCTGCCATCTCCGTAAGTGGATATTGCGTTATTAGAGAGGATAGATAATAAAATTTTGTAGCAATTCTTGTTGTTTTTTTTTTTTTTTAGAACGTAATTGAACATTCCTCTTATATGGTAATAATCTTAATTTGTTTGTAGATCTGTAGAATATTTTCTTTCTTTCTATCAAATATTTTTTCTTATAGCTTTGCGTAAATATAAATTTCTTCTAAAGTTTATTTCTGCTAACCACACTCTTTTAAATATCTTTTTCTTGAAAAATGAATGCATCTTTGGATGCATTCTATGTATCATCGATTGTAGAAAGTATTTCTTTTTTCTATTAGTAGTAGTTAGTTGGCTGTTCTCTTTTTAAGGATAATAATGAAGAATCTGTATAGTGTTTTTAATTATAGAAGAACGTATGAATAAAATAATTTATTACTTATATATACATTGGTAGCAGTTTGTTATTGTTTGTTTTAAAGTTGATAAAAGGTATAATAATCGAAGCGCTTGCATGTAAACATGATTCAAATAAATTTTTGCAAACTTACAATTTAAGGTATTCATCGATATATATACATATATATATTTAGCTTTTTTCCATTGCATCATAGACATCATATACAAAGTTAATAAATTGTTCAAATATATAAATACAACTGAAAAAAAATCATAATCATGCTTATATCACAATACTTTCTATCTCATATTTGTTTATAATAAGTGTTTCATTTTTATCCTCTTCTATCAAATTTTATTTCTTATTTTTTCCTTTTTTTTTTTTTTTTTTTTTTAATGTAATATATATTTAATGATACTTGTGATGACATACGTATTATTTTTATATTTTTGTTTAAATTTAAATTTCATATGTGGGGGAGGGATGGTTAAACAAAACAAAAGAAAAAACAAACGAAATTATGTTACTTTCATCTCAAGGATGAGAAATTATTTTGATAAATATTATTAAATATGTTATGTTGCATTTAAAATCCTTTATATGCAAGAGTAAGGTTGCACAAATCATAATAGGCGAATTTAATTGATTATCGTTTTATTTACTTAAACGCGGAAGGTAATATGTCAATTTGACACCCCCAGGGAAACCTCGAGCATGAAAGAGTTCGCAGTTGGAGAAAGGATCCTTGCTACGTGGGTGGATGGTAGAAAATATCCTGCTAAAGTAAACGCCGTCTTAGGGAATGGTAAGTAACCTAACCTTTACAACACTACCACCACTACCACTACCACCGTATGAAAGACAGAGATCGACAGTGTCCTCTCATTGTCCATTTGACGTTTTCACTTTGGGGAGGAGGACATTTTTTTGTTGTTGATTTATAATATTAAATCTAGTTAGTTATTATAAATAATTTATTTTCTTAGATAAATACGACGTGCTATTTGATGATGGATACGCAAAGATTATCAGGTCCTCGAAGATGACTAAATGCACTACCCCGCCCAAAACGGTATGCATATAATTATTGAGGTTATGTATTTATTTCTAACCCTTTTATTTTCAGATAAAGTTTATTTTCTTGTATGATTTTGACGTTTCTATCTATTAATTCATAAATCAACTTAAAGAGGTAGTCCTTTTTTATTATTTATTACATTTTTATTCAAATTGACATTACTTGTAATAATATTTTTCTTTATTGTTATTATTGTTAGATTTTTATATTTGTCTAGTGAAAATAAAATTAAATAAATTCGATGATCTAAATTATTTCATTGCACTGTTTTAATTGATTAAAACAGTGACATATTTATAGAAAACATTTTCATAAAAATGTAACCTTTTTCAATAACTTTGTTTTATTTATAATCATTGATTTATAATATTATTTATTTTGGCTCTATGAAGAAAGTGAACAAATAAACAATTATTTTTGATTAACATAGTTTTATTGTTTGGTGTTATAGAGCTGCCATATGTCTGCAGTATATGTCTTTTACAGTACATGAATATTTGTTTGAGGTTAAAAGTTCATTAAAGATAATTAAAACAGTCATTTTGTAAATAAGTATTTTGTATTTAAATATATTTAATTTTGATGACAAATTAACTGAAACGTACATTTTTATTTTAATTACAATTGTATAGCAGCAACCAGTTCGAGGAGACAGTTATATAGGAAGTAAGCAAGAGAGAAGAGACAAGAAAAGAAAACATACGGTCATGGAGCTGTTCAATACGCATTCTAGAAAACGTTCTAAACACGACAATGATAAAACAACTAAGAAAGAAGAATCTGTTTCCCGTAGCAATGTAGATAGTTTCCCTGAATCAAAGTTTGATTTGGATGGCACTTTATTTGGACCTTGTTACGATCCTGGTACAGATTTATTAAAAGGGTTTAACACAACTGTGCCTAAACCCAAACCTATACCAAAAAAACAAAAAAGAAATGCATAAATCTGATACAGAGCAAGAAGAGCAAGTTGGTCCAGCATGGGTTGATGGCGAACCACAAGGGATTGAATCTTACATCGTAGATGGAAATGATGGTAAATAATTCTTTGTTTTTATTTTTTTTTTAAGTATATTTAAATCTATCAATTTCTAGCTATAATATTTTGTATTTATTGTATGACCTGATATAAAAATTCTTTTGTTTTATAGGACCACGTCGTTCTATTATTGTACATGATAAAAGATTACCACCAGGATGGCAGAAACATTTTACTCAAAGAAAAGCTGGCAATTCTGCTGGAAAATGGGATGTTTTATTTATACAGTAAGTGAAAGATTTTAGATGCATTGTTTATCTGTATTATCTGAAATTGTCATAATGTCTTACACTAAGTATTGTTTTAGCAAGCCAACTGGAAAAAAATTTCGATCGAGAAATGACATAAGGACATTTATGGAAAGCAAAGGTCAATTCGACTTTGATCCAGAGAAATTTGATTTTTGTATTCACCGTAAGAAAAGGAATCATGCGCCGAAGATAAAGCAAGAACAACATACTACACCGGAAGTTCCAAAGAAGATTAAAACGTTATTGCCCAAAGTAAAAACACCAGTTTCTAATGAAAATACATCACTTGCGTCACCTAATACTCCAGTTAACGTACCAGTTACATCTCCAGGAATTACTGGAACTCCACTTAATAATGGAGGTATAATATATTTTGTTTCTTATTATTAAGATATTTGAAAATAAAGAATATCATTTTAATTTTTATTCTTATATTTATTATGTTTTAAATATACATTAGGAGCAATTTATTGTAAGTATGTATATTTTGATGATATATATATATATATTTAAAAAGATACAATTATATTATTAATTAATTAAAATAAGTATTTAATATTATCATTTAAATAAATTTTTGTTTAAGCAGCTGTATTCATTGGTGGTCTTCGAGTAGAAATGGAAGACAGCGCCTATAAGTGTCCTAAACAAGGATGTAATAAGACTTTCAGGAAAGAAAATCTTTTACAAATGCATATAAAGCATTATCATCCTGAGTATTCGAAATTTTTGGGTTCCACGCCAAATGTTGCAGATCTGGCATATGCAAGAACAATCGGAGAGTCCATAGAAGACATTATACCAAAAAAATCGACACCTTTATCAGACAAAGTTCATAAATTTGGAAAAAAGAAAGCTTCTCAAGAAAGATCACCAGCGACTCTGACGCAATCGGGATTAAATTTTGTACAACCTTCTTCTCCATTTGTATTTGAGGAACAAGAAGATGAAGTTAATCATGTAGAGAAATTTAATGATTTACATAAAGAAGATAATAAATTAGAAGCAATGTCACCTATCTCAAATCGTAGCATAGAAATGGATGAGGATATTGAGAAAAGAAAAGAAAATTCGTGTGCCATGTCACCGGATACATTGTTTGGTATACAAATTAGAGAAGAGAGATCGGAGAAAGTTGGAATTAAAACATTATTACCTGTAGTACGACCACCTGTGACATCAGAAGTACAAAGGGTCGATAGATCCAAGTCTTTAGATGATTCTCTGCATACCGAAAAGGGTAAAGGTCAAAGAAAACGTCAGTTATCTGAATATAGTTCAGATGTTCCATCTAAAGGAAAAAAACGACATGGTATTTAATATTTTACAGTTTGTTTTTTTTATTGTGTAAATTAATTACTTGTTGAATAATTTCTGTCCTATTCAAAATTAATTTAAATCATTAGAATGTAATAAAAATATTTATTTCATTAATCATTAATCAATTACCCATTTATTTTGACTATATTAATCATTATAGTCAGTGATTTGTCTTTATCAAATATCCACTTAGAATAAATTTTCTGTTTCTCAAAAGCATCAAAAAATCAGGTATCGTATAAGAAAGAAATGAAACAGAAATTATGCAACGACCTAACACATATCATCAGAGTCAATAAATAATATATTTAATGTAAGATTAATATTTAATGTACCTGAATAGATATGGCTGATATTTTAGATGATTATGGTGACCTTGATGACAGTGCAGTCGATGCAGAAGGTCCTACTGTTCCTATATATAGATACAGTCGTAGGAAATCTGATTGTAAAAGTGACGAAAATAGTCAAAATAGTAAGTTCACTATTTTATGTCATTAAATTTTCATTTACTATCAAGATCTAATCACATTATGTAATATTAAATATTTCTTTTGGTTATTATTATTATTATTATTATTTCATTATCGTATTATTTTTGTATTGCTCCTAGGTCAACTTAATGATTCTCGCCTTGAGAAAGGCGACCCCTTAAAAGGGGATTCTACAAAAAGAGATATTAGTAATGATGCGGAAGGTATTTTGTTCGTTTTTTTTAAACACCATTTTTTATTTCAACATTATTATTACATTATCCCTCCTTTAATTTTCATTATTAACGAACCATATCATTTTTTACACAATTAATATTAATATTAACAAGTTATTAGCCGTAATAAATATAATTAAAATAATTATTAATAATAAGAAACATATTTAGAAATATTAAATAATTTTCATAAAAAAAAAACATTCAGCTAATTGCTCGTATCATTTAATTTTTTTATCTGTGTGAATGAAAAAACACTTATTTTAAGATGAACATCTTTAGTATAAAAATAGAGAAATTATCAGGCAATTTTCCTAATAGGGATATGCTACTGTTAATTTAAAAACAAAAAATTTCCCATTCTTCTGGTTAAGCATTAAGAAAAATAATTATTGAAAAATACCTAATTGAACTGTATGAATTTATTAAATTAACTATCGTATTTTTTGATATCTTATTTATAGAAAGTGAAGGAGTTATGATGATGATTAATGGAGAAATGGTCAAAGTAGAACAACTTAGGCGAGAAGAAATAATAAATTGCACATGTGGATATATGGAAGAGGATGGTTTAATGATACAATGTGATCTTTGCTTATGTTGGCAACATGGTCATTGTAATGCCATAGAAAAGGAAAAGGATGTTCCTGAAAAATATGTTTGTTACATATGTCGTCATCCGTATCGAGAAAGGCCATCGAAAAAATATTATCATGATCAAGATTGGATAAAAGAAGGCAAATTACCCAGGTATATAACACATAGATTATATTTATATAATTATTTTTTAATAACAATATTAAATTCTTATAAAATATTTTTTGTTTGTTTTTTTTTAATTAGTTTACCAAGCAGAACGAAAGATCAAAATGCAATAAATACAAGAACTGCAATATTAAAGCGTTCGTACGATTTAGTATCTGCTTTATTGCAAATGCAACAAATACTTCATAGTTTAAGGGTGAAAATAAACGTGGCACAGTAAGTAAAATATTTCATTATTATTTGATATCATTGAATTCGATGTGTTATTCGATATTCGGGGTATATTTACAATCGATTATAGTCGTGTGAGATTGATTTTTTGTTCAGATCAAGATTTTTCATCAGCCGAAAATGTGTACATAAGAATTTCAATCAATAATGGCCACACTTTGGCTTGAATGAAAAGTATAATAGCTAATCACTAATGACAAATATTGTTCTTAATATGTTTATTTGTATGCATATTAGGAAGAAAGATCATCCGAAATTATATCTTTGGGCCAAAAATTGGGAAAAATTGGATGTACCCAAACCGGACACAGAACCTATTCCTGTAATGGAAATAATAAAAACACCTGTAGATTTTATCGATACAAGTTCAGAAACTTCTAGACGTACTGATATTAAAACAGAAACTAAAACATCCGTTAAGGATGATCACGATGACAAATCAATAGCCTCGGATTCGGAATTAATGAAAATTTTAGAAGAAGATAGCTCTAATTCCAACGAGTCTAAAGTAATGTGTAAAAAAGAAGATTTAGCTAATTCAAAAGGTGGCCATATATTATTAGACGCGTTAACAAGGAATGGTAGTCCAAATGAGAAACAAAAATTGAAGCTCGAAAATTTAACAGAAAATATAAGTAAGTTGAAACAAAATATTTTTTTTCATATTTTTTTCTTATAATTGAAGGTGTTTATTATATTATTTTTATTATTATGATAGATACATATGGATCGGAAGATAGCAAATCGGCGTCAGGATTATTCGCGGATAACATTCATGGTGAAACAGATGTACCTGAAATTGGACAGGAATTATTAACTCCTTTACAACCATTTATACCAGAACCAGAAGCACCTATAGATTCTTCTGAATGTCGAATGAGATTATTGGAGCACATTGAACATTTTCAAAATCATATAGAATCAAGATTAATGTCATTAGAAGCTCAAGTTTCTGGTATGCTTATAATTTATAAAGAATAATCAACTTGAAATATCAAATAATATTAATCGTTATTTTTTTCTTTTTTTTATAGCTTTGGAAGCTATGGATTCTGACGAGATCATACCTAGTCCTGATGTGCAACCACGAACGAAGCAAACAGTACAAATGTTGCTTAGAGATTTGAATACAGTTCGTAAATTAGCTGCCTTATGTTAAAACATTTGGTTCTACAAATAGGATCTTGTAATAAAGATGATTTAAGCATTGGAAAATAATATTGCACAATGAAGTTACTTAAACGAATGTTACATTCATAATGTTTCTAAATGTCAGTGTGCAATACGTGATGTAAAGTATCTTTAAGACACAATTTCGTAAATTCCTACGTAAACTAATTTAGCCCTTTTTGTGTATAGTCATATTAAATAGAAAAGTAAGTTAATTATTATAATCACAGATTTTATATATCTATCAGTATATATCAATATATCTTTATTATCTACATAGGGTTATCACCCTAGTAGAAATCGCTTTTCCCAAAGATTCGTTTGTTTAGTAACACGTTTATGCAATGATAAGATGCGGTTACAGCTGTACAAACAACAGCTGATATTTTAGTACAGTTTCTTATGTGATACTATGGACACGGTATTTTTGTTAAATATTTTTTATTTTTATTATTGTACATCTTGCATTAAATAGTTCTAAAAAATGAATCTAAAGTAAATCAAGAAAGAATTCGCGCGGTGTTTATTATTTATTTCAATATTGATAGAAATATAATAATAAATATTTCAGAATCTGTGATAGATGGGAAAAGCGATTTTTATTTGACACATATTATGTATATATTATGTAAACGGGAAAAGCGATTTATATTTTACACATATTATGTATATATTCATATAGATATATTTTATTATATATCATTAAAATAAATAATTTAGATATATTGATATAAATATTTAGTTTTTAATATCATTATATACTGATTATATACGGAAAATAGCTTTAATTTCGTGGACTTTATAGTTGTTGCATTTTTCATATTATTATATTCATCATCATTATGAGATCAGAGCAAATAATTGAATATTTTTTCAGGATAAATAACAAAATATTTTTAAACATCTGGTGTGTTCTTAACACCATGAACAGATTAAAAATAATTAAGAAAAACTATAAATAATTATTACAAAATTAATATGGGTAACAAAATATTTTTATTGTAATAATGTAATGTTACATTATTAACATTATTTTTATTAAATTAATATGTTTTCCTTGTTTCTTAGTAAAATATACGTTCCACAAACAACAAAATCATTATCCTTTGACTTTGTTGCCTGGTTCGACATCGATGTCTGGATAGAACATTTGTATTTTCCCGCTATAGTTCAACAATGTAATAAAGAAATGATTTCACAGATGTCGCTAGAATTCATAAATTATGAATTATTTGATTACCGTCCGAGTATATCATAAATGATGAATCGCTGTTGTTTATGAGTTATTATAACAAGTTATTTAACAAAACATAAATAAAAATTCGATAAATCATAGTTTTTATCGTAGTTGCAATGAAAAGTGCTTGTAGTCTATTAGCTTCGTTTTAGACGACGACATTCGTAAACGGGAAATAGCATGGAAGGATAGACACATTGAATTGACGCGTGGGAGCAGAGAGAGAGAGAGAGAAAGAGAGAAAAAAATAAAGAAAGAAAGAAAAAGAGAGAAGGGTAGTCGGTGCATGCGCATTGGGTGTGCATGAGTAAGAGTGCGTCGGGAGGAGTGGTGACGGGGATGCCGGTGGGGGGTGAAGAACTGTAGAAGGCGGTGGAAGAGAGGGAGAGAAGGAACGAGAGGGCAGTCGCACAGGACGTGGAACGGCCGTTGCCGTGGAGCGTGTGCGCTTAACTTTCGGGCTACGTTTATCTTAAATATATTCGTTATGACGATACAGTGATCCAGCGCTGAGCGCTGCGACCGTACGTATTTACGATTCGTTCGGCTACGGCAGCGAGAACGAAGAAGACTATAAAAAACTATAATAACAATAACGACTACTACAACTATACGACGAAGACGACGGTGACGACGGTGACGACGACGCGAGATGGAGGCGCGTCGCGAGACGGTCTGATCGTGGTGTAGCTTACTGTTTCCGTCCTTCTCTCGTTTCGTTCCTTTACTCTCGTGTATTAGTATATACCTTCGCTGGGGTCTTCCTCCTCCTCTCTTTTGTGAAATCGAGTGTGTGCGCCATGTGCCGCCGTCGTTCTACTCCTGTCGTCGCTGCTCGCGTGTGTCTTATTCCTTTTAAAGTGGATTTTAACATCATCGAGTAGGACCTCCCATTTCTTATTTCCTTTACCCGACCCTATTTCCCTCCCTCCCTTTTGCCTTTCTTTTATGAAAAATAAAAAGTTTCTACGAAGGGGAAGGAAGAAAGTGTCTTTAGTCTTCTGTTCCTTAGAGGAGGTTCGCCGGTACGCCCATCTCCCTACGATTGAGAAAGAGAAGGAGAAAGAAAGACAGAGATAGATATATAGATAGAAAGAGAGAGAAACGGAAAGAAAGAAAGAGTAAGAGAGAGAGAGAGAGAGAGATAGAAAGAGAAGGAATTTTCTTCTCTCCATTATTAGTGATCGTCGTCTCGTGTCCGGTACGTCGCAGAGTGCAAGTACGACAACTCGGAAAACGAAGAAATCTAGAAAGGCACATTATTCTCTTTTATATCAAATCTTTGTATTTTTGACTGTATCTCGTGGTGTGCCAATTGAGAGAAATAGAAGACAGAGAGAGAGAGAGAGATAGAGATATATAGAGAAAGAAAGAACGAAAGAGCGAGAGAGAGAGAGAAAGATAGCAAGTAAGTCTGACGATTTGGTGGGGGTAGTGGGGTGTTGGTAGTGGAAGGTGGAGTGAAGTCAGCAAGGCTGAGAGAGAGAGAGAGAGAGCGAGAAGGAAATATAAGAAACGAGAAGAGTGAAGAGAGAGGGGACACGTCTGGTCCGATTCCGTGCGTTCGAACGAGAGAGATAACGCGAGGGAGCGCAAGTGGCGTATCAAGATGGCGCATAATTTGGCACCGAGCGTCAACTGCTCGCTCGACGACATTGACCTGAACGCCCTGAAGGTACGTAAATATAAATATCATTTTATTCTAACGTATGTTGTTATTTATGATTATTCATATTTGTATATACCGGCATTTATTTCATTCTTAATTATCGACCAAATACATTCGATTAGTAGTCATGGAAAATCTAACGCACACAAAGAGAAAGAAAGAGAGAGAGAGAGAGAGAAAGAGAGAGAGAGAGAAAGAAGTTGATAGATAGAGAGACAGAGAGAAAGAGAGAGACTGAACGTTGATGATGATGATGAGAGATCGGGCTTTTGGTATTGGTCAGATGAAGATAACACGTACACGATCATCGACAAATTTGATCCAATGAAAACGTAATTTCCTCTCTATTTTGTTGGAAATAAATTTCTTTCTTTATTATTATTATTTTTTTTTGATGTCTCGACACGAGGGAGGATATGAAGTGTACAAGTAGTTAGAGAAAGAAAGAATGAAAGAGAAAGAGAGAGAGAGAAGAGGGAGAGGTCCTCGTATTCTCTCGTTCGATACTTCCCGTCTCGCGCAAACGTCTTCGAGAAGAATTGAACACTACCAAGAAGTTCCTATTTCTTTATTTTTTCTTCTTCTTCTTCTCTTTCCCTCTTGCCTTCTATCTTTTACTTCTTTAACTCGTGACCGGCCATCGAAGACATTCCGGAAGCGTCCGAGCGTATCGCATAACATCCGTTGACAGCTTGGCGCGAATCCCATCCAACCAATTTTCCTTCCGATTTTTAAATTCTTCCCCACAAACTTTGTTTTTTTCCTTTTTTGGTATTTAACAAAAGGCGTCACACTGTTAGGTACTTACTTTTCATTGTATATTTGCATCATATGTTAACCCTTTGCACTCCTATGTCGAGTGTGACTCGACATCGGTTTTTATCTAAAAAGATATCATAAATTTGAAAATTACAAAATATAACATAATGAAAATAAAAAATGGACATTTTATTTAATTTATTTCTTCCTTTACAATATATTTAAATGACCATAATTTTTAATTAAAGTAAATTTTCAATAAATATTTAAAATCATTGGAATCTGCTGAAAACAAAATTGAAATATAATTCGGAGTGCAAAGGGTTAAAAGAATATTCCTTTTAAATATTCAATGTTTCCTCTGTTGTTTGTAACAATGGGTTTTAGGTGTGGTGTACCAATGATGGTAGTGTTTATTGCACAATTGCAATTAATTATTGTCATTAAATATTAATAATATCATTTTTTCACTATTTACTAACTCTTATAATTCAGTATTATTAATTGAATTGAATTTTGTTCTTTAGTTTTATTTTAATATCTTTGCAACCGCTACTACTGTATATCTCAACAGTTTAAACGTTTCCAATGATTTTACATTATTTACAGGCTTTTAATTCAATTTGCTAACGTGTATATCTCAGGGCTTCTCAAACTTTTCCACTTGACGAAACCCCTTTTACTCGAGTAAATATTTTCATGACCCTGTATATATAGATTCTGCACTATCTTCTCTTCCACTATTCACATTAACTTACAGACGTACATTATGTGCAGTGTTGTTTAAATCATTTAGAATTAAATTTTGATATATTGAAATTTCATCGACCATCTATGGGCTCACAAAGCACCACACTTAAAACTTAAAGCTTAAATAATTTAGAATTAAATTTTGATATATTGAAATTTCATCGATCACATATGGGCTCTCAAAAACACCACACTTGAAACTTCCTTGCCTCTCGTACTTTGTATTACAATTGCAATTGATTTGTATTAGAAAATATTTTCAATGATTTTTCAATATTTACATA
This sequence comes from Polistes dominula, assembly GCF_049000335.1. Lineage (NCBI taxonomy): Eukaryota > Metazoa > Arthropoda > Insecta > Hymenoptera > Vespidae > Polistes > Polistes dominula. The sequence continues at coordinate 2,437,921 of NW_028301164.1, forward strand.
CTTTTAATTCAATATAGAGATTTTATTTCAAATATGTTTTAATACAAGCATTAAATATGGTATATGTATGTTGCATCGTGTACGCGTATACACGTTCTAATTTTAAAATAAAGTATCGGGTAAAGTTAGATGGTTATCATGTATATTTATATATTTGAAAATTGTCGTATATTATTATTATATATGTAGATATAATAATATTTACGTATAGGTCACTACAAGCTGCGCATAAAATAATAATCGATTTATCGTTTAATTTAACGTTAAATTGTCGCCATGTTGTAAACACAAGGTGTACACATTTTATTTTGTATAATATCTTTTTTTATTCTTGTTTAACGGTTCTAAACCTCTCTCCTAGCCTCACCCCCTCTCTCTCTCTCTTTCTCGTCTGTTCGATGCGTGTTTATGCGATATATCGATCGTGAGAACGAACTAATGCAAAATAACTCGTTAGAAAGTAAGTTAACGTTAACTTGTGCTCTAACACCGTTTAACTTTGTCTCTTTCCTTCCTCCATTCCTCTCTCAATCTCTCTCTCTCTCTCTCTCAATTTTTTGTTCTTTTTCTTACTTTTATTATTTCCATTTCTTTCTAATTCATTGACTCGTTTCCATTGTTACAGGAACCCGCTGGGATATTTGAGCTGATCGAAGTTGTTGGTAATGGAACGTACGGGCAAGTTTACAAAGTAAGTCTTTTTGCAATAATCCTTTTTTTATTTTTTTTTTTTCGATTTATCTATCTATATATCGATCTATCGATCGATCGAAGGATCTTCTATTTGTCGGCAATTACTTAATGGTCAGACAAGTTTTTCTATGCTTTTAACATGCGACTGATTCCACTCCTGTTATACCTGTAAATACTTGAATACCAATACACGTTTATTATATATACAGTAATTGATTGAAGAATACTACTAAATGTAACTAAATACATATATACTTATTATCTACGGGTGTGTTAGTTGTATTACGAGATACGTAACGAGCAAGAACTATTTCTAATTCAATCTTATAATTTCAATAACATTTCACGAGATTATACGTGATTATTTTATAGATTTTTATTTACAAATTGTTTATAAAATATGTTCAATTATATTAATATAATTAATATATATTATATAGTAGTAACTCGACCTAGTGGGCTCAGGGGCGGCCAGACTCCTGCGCTTTGCAAGGGAGGTCGGGGCTGCCCGCGGGACCGCTATGGTCATAGGTTTCTCCCCGCAAGGGGCCCGGGTACAATGGTCCAGAGACTGAGCGCCCGGGTAAACAAACCTCAAGAAAAACAAAAAAAAATATAGTAGTAACAGTTCAATTATATTAACATCACTTATTTTAAATTGTGTACGCGTAATGCAGGCACGTATATTAATATTAAATTATTTAATTTTAAATTAGTAGTATGATTCAAGTTAGAAGAATTTAATAATATTTGTTTTTCATTATTGTTTGATAAAATCTACGTAATTTTTTCTTTATTTAGTTAGGATCAAAAGTGTTGAATCGTTGAGAGAACTTACTCGACTTGTACAAATATTACACACACAATATATATATATATTTCTAAACCGTGTAGTTTAAAATAACGGTATGATTGAAAAAGGAAGAACTTTAAATTCTTTTTGGTTTCTTTATCTTGTAATAAAATCGTGGTTATTATTTTTTGATTTAATTATATATATATATATAATCTATTATAAAATTCCATAATAAATTGTAGATCATATAAAATATATATTTTATTTGATCTAATAATATTACAATAACAAACAAAAAATTATAGATATAATCTATTATAAAATTCTATAATAAATTATATAATATAAATTGTAGATTATATAAAATATATATTTTATTTGATCTAATAATATAACAATAACAAAAATATAATTATATATAATATAATTATCAATTAAATCAATATTACAATAACAAACAAAAAATTATAGATATAATCTATTATAAAATTCTATAATAAATTATATAATATAAATTGTAGATTATATAAAATATATATTTTATTAGATATTATAATATAATATAAATATATTTTATTTAATAGAATAACAAAACAACAAAAATTATATAATAAAAATATAATTACAGATAATATAATTATTTATGATATTATTAGGTCGAGTCATAAGTAACTTTCGATGCAACTATGTAGAAACTATTTTTCATATTTACCTACTATAAATCACCAAAACAAACAGATTTTTGATATCACTGTATAGATGAGAATTCAGTTAGTCTTCTGTCAACTTTTTTATGTAGTCAATGTTACCATTGTTTAACCATTTTTCTTAACTTCTGAAATGGATAGTAAAAAGTGAATATATTCGACATGTTATGCTTTAAAAATTTAAACAAGGTAATAGCACTAAAGTGGCAGCTGAAAAAATATGCAGCGTATACGGTGCAGAATTGATAACTGATAGGGCAGTCAGAAATTGGTTTGCAAAATTCCATTCTGAAGATACGACCATAAAAGACGAACCGAGTGTAGGACGTTTTTTCAACTTTGACGAACCTTTTAAAGGTAATATTGGAGCAAAATTCAATTGATATACGTCCAACAGATACAAAGAGTACAAAGAAACTCCATGAAAAGTGTCCTGCACTTATTAGTGACAAAAACACCATTCTTTGTCTCATAAAATACGAAAGTTATTTATGACTCGATTTAATAATATTACAATAACAAAACAAAAAAATTATAGATACAATTACTATTATAAAATACTCTATAATAAATTATATAATTAATTATAGATCACATATAAAATATATATATATGTATATTTTATTTGATCTAATAATAATAATAATAATAGAATAACAAAACTTCGTTGAATTGTCATTAAAATCTTTTACTTGAAATCTAATATATTACATTGCAATGATTTATATAAATAATTGAAATAATTTCGACGAAAAATATCGTCGTTTTATTATGATTAAGGAAGAAAATATTTCAAATTCTTGTTTTTTTTTTCATCGTAAGATAAATTTATTTTGTATTTTTTTTTCTTTTTTTTTTCTTTTCTTTCCTTTTTTTCTTTCCTTTTCTTTCTTTTTCTTACCAGGAAAAAATTAAGGTAAAATTTATGCGTCAGGTTTTACGTGATGTCTAGTCATGCAGAACGTATAATAGTTCGACAACTATGATGATGACGATGATAATGATGATGATGATGATGATGATGATGATGCGAATGAAATTTGCAGAAACTTTTAACGTTCTTGCAATTGCTAATCGCAATTTCTATCGAATCCAAAGCTCATTAGTCGATTGAATCGGAATGATGATATGTTTCATGCGATTACGAGAAACCTTTTATCGTTTCGTCGGATTTGAATTTATTTAATTGATCGTTCTAGTTAATTTTTAATTATCGAACATATACTACGATACATTTAATCTTTCTTCTACATTTTTTTTTTGGTCTTTTATTTTATTTTTTCCTTTTTTTTTTTTTTCTCTAAAGCGATATCATCGACAAGTAGAATACAGTATGATGTTTGAACGATGACCGTGTTTTTATTTTGTGCTTAGGAATCATTCGAAGTGCAGTTAAGCACTTTTCTAAGTGACGTATATTCTTCGTCTGGAAGGAAATAACAAGTTGAATATGTTGATTAGATTTGAAAATAAAATTCTTTACATCATAATGTGCGCAACGGACGGACGCGTTCGATTAATGTTAATTTTTTGGTTTGAAGATATTCTAAGAAAAAAAAAAGAAATGAAAAAAAAAGATACGAATGGAATAAATTATTTATCAATATTGAGGATAAAAGAATAACTGTGTATTATTTATTTAATTAATTTATAGAGGTAAAAACTATATATATATATATATATATATATATATATATATATATATATATAATCTTTTTGCAACGTGGTAAGAAAATTGCAGTATTATATTATAGGAATTATTATATTAGGAATTATTAATTATTATTATAGGAATTATTAATTATTATATTAAATGAATTATATATTATACTATATTATATATATATATATATATATTCCTCTATAAATTAATTAAATAAATAATATACAGTTATTATATGTATTATTTTAATATAATAACTGTATATATATATATATATATATATATATTATTATTAATAATATTATATACTATATTATATATATTATAATATATTTATTTATATATATTTAAATTAAATATTATTTTATGTTATTATTTATTTTATTTAAATTATGTATAGATAAATAATATATATATATATATACAATATTATTAATAATCGTGTAGCATTAATAATTTTCATCGAACTATTCTGAAAATAATTAATCGTTTTATGGGATGATTTAAATGACTTATATTTCATTATAAAATTAAATATTTAATTTTATCGAAAAAGAAAATTAAACATACATATATTATATATATATATATATAAAAAAATGAACTGAATAATAATTTATTAATATTATTAGATAAAATAATAACTCGAAATAACTTTCTCATATCTGTATTCTGTTCTTTCATCCGGTAGATCCTAGGAAAACACGAAAAAGAGATTACTATCGTCAATGACGTCAGAGGAAACGTTTAACATTCGTTCTCTCTGTCTAACACGTGGGCAGAAGGGAAGACTCCAGTGAGAGAGAAAGAGAGAGAGAGAGAGAGAGAGAGAGAGAGAGAGAGAGAGAGAGAAGTTTAATCGTCATCGTCATAGTCTCAACAATGTTGTCACGTTTTCTATCTTTTATATTTTGCACGTGGTTTTTTCTAATGAGAACGAAAAAAAAGGAAAGGAACAAAAAGAATTTAATAAAATTAACCTATTAACCGGGTGGGACGTATTATTACGTCAAACGTATTGCTTTAAAATTAAAGGTACAAACCTTTGTACTTTATATTGGGTTGGCAAGAAAGTAGTTTCGGTAGTTATTATAAAATTATATATATATATTATTGTATTATAAAATAATATAAGTATTTACACATTAGAAAACCGAAATTACTTACTTGCCAACCCAATATATAAATAAACGAAAAAAATATATATTTCATAGTCTTTTCATTTATTTTCAGCATTAATAATAATATAATAATGAATAATAAATAAATAAATAAATATATAAAAAAAGCTGCATAATTAAAAATGAAATTCTCCGGTTAACAGATTAATAAACAGTGTTTTTTTCTTTTTCTTTAATGATTTAAAAAAATAACGAGTGTCTAGACAAATACTTATTGGAACACACGTTAGATCTAATTAAAAATTAAAACGCGTTATTTCATATCACATACAGACACACACACACACAACACAACACAACATAACACACAATTTACTAGTAAAGAATAGAAAGAAAATATATATATGAGCTTTCGTATTTCAAACATTCCGTGCAATCTTATCTTTTCATTTTTAGAAACTATGTCATATTATTATCAGTTCCAATGAAAATATTTTTATATTGAATATAAGTAGAAAGTTTTTTTTCTTATTTTAATTCTAAAGTAAAACCAATTTTGGTTCATATTTTGTTTTGTTTTTTTTTTTTCCAATTCTTTTTACCCCAAATAATTGGTATATTGTTTATATAATAATTTGTATAACAATTTCTAATTGTTCAATGTGTGTGTGTGTGTGTGTTTTTTTTAAATATTTTTTATTCAATTTTTTTTTTTTTTCAAATAATTTTAAACTGTTTATAATAATTTGTATAATAATTTTAAACTTTTCGATGTTTCATTTTTTATCGATGTCATGATCAAAATTAATTATCAATGTGTCGATAGATTTTCAATTAATTTTCCCTAATTAATTTAAATTCAATCTTTATCCTTCTTTTTCTCTTTTTTTTCTTCTTGGAAATATATTATTTCTTATATTAGATAAAAATTTGTTATATCAAATATTTTCAATTAATTTTACAAAAGAAATTTACATAGAATTCTCTTGCAATCAAATGTAACAAATAACAGTCACCCAACTTTTGCATAACACAAATATTTCTATCTTTTATTTTATTTTTTTCTTTTTTATTTAGAATGAATTATAATCGTATCGTATGAAAATTTAAATGTATTAGTTTAGTTATTGAACATATCACATTTCAATTGTATTATTACGATTAGAAACCAATTGTCAATACTTTTAAAGTTGCACAATTTACAATCGTAGGATAAATTATAAAAATGTTTTTTTTAAACTCCCCGGGGATTTTTGTGATAGAGTCCTTCTGTGTAGTATTTTTAAAAAGTGAAAAAAAAAAAAAGAAAAATATATAAATTATATTCAGCGTGTAATCGTCAATGGACGACGTGTTGTGTCGGTTTTCACGTCGTCGTCGTCGTCGTCGTCGTCGTCGTCGTCGACGTGACGTGTGGGAGAGGAGACATGACGAGATCTTTCCTTTTTATTTTTTCTTTCTTTCTTTCTTTCTTTTTCCTTCCCTTTTAACAAAGAGAAATAGAAAGAGAAAAAGAGAGTGAGAAAAAGAGAGTGAGACTTTTAACTTCACCTGCGTATTTTTCTTTTATTTTTATTTTTTTTTTTACCCCCTTTTCTTCTAACTCTTTCTCATAGAACGAAGACAAAACATCAAAGGAGTAAAAGAGATAGCAAGAGAGTTACCTAGCCTTAGCTAGAAAAAGAAAGAAAGAAAGAAAGAAAGATAGATAGATAGATAATGGTGATTCACCTTGAAAAAATTCTCTTTGGCGAGGTCGTCCTTGAGAAAGAAGACTCGAGAGCGTGAAAAACGATTCGTATAGAGAATTTTGTTTGTATACGTGTGTATGCTATGCATATATCTATTTGTATGTATGTTTATGTATAGATATAGATATATATGTGTGTGTGTGCCTACTCGGAGGTCGAGAATCTCGACCGGAAGGATGAGGAACGTACAGTATGCGTCATTAACGTTCTTAGAATAAAAGGGACCACTCGTGAAACCAACCAAGAAATAAGAAGTTCAGTTCTGTCTCTTTGCAAAGAGAAATAATACTTTTTACTTACTATTACATTTTATATTATATATATATATGTATATGCATATTGTATCATAAACGAGAAAGTCCTTATGCATAAGGATTAATTCAACACCGATCATCTTTCTTTCGTGTGTCCTCTTTCCTTTCATCGTGTTGTTTTTACCATCTCTTTTTTTTTCGTTTTGAAAATTGAAGAATAAGAGTTGGTGTCTTATTTCTTTTTAGATAAGCTAGCGTTAGGATGATAGTAAGAAATATTTTTTATTATGTGTGTCTCTGTGTGTGTGTGTGTGTTGTTTTTGTGTAAGGTGTATGAAATTGATGAGGGTATTTTAATAGACGGTGGAAGTGTACGACAGGTGTATATGTTTCGATGTTTTTATAATGCATATCGTAATTTATATTAATTTCGTTATTAAAAAAATGGGAATTTGTTCTTCCACGGATTAGCAAATGAATGTTGAGATTTATTTTTTAGTTGTATTATTTATTTATTTATTTTTTGATAGATAGGAAATTGATAAAGGTATTTTAATAGACGGTGGAAATATGCGATAGGTGTTGTATTTAATTCTATGTTTTTATAATACACGTCGTAATTTATATTAATTTCGTTATTAAAAAATGGGAATTTGTTCTTCCACGGATTAGCAAATGAATGTTGAGATTTATTTTTTAGTTGTATTATTTATTTATTTTTTGATAGATAGGAAATTGATAAAGGTATTTTAATAAACAGTGGAAATATACGATAGGTGTTGTTTTTATTTCTATGTTTTTATAATGCATATCGTAATTTATATTAATTTGGTTATTAAAAAATGGGAATTTGTTTTTCCACGGATTAGCAAATGAATGTTGAGATTTATTTTTTAGTTGTATTATTTATTTATTTTTTGATAGATAGGAATTTGATAAAGGTATTATAATAGATGGTGGAAATATACGACAGGTGTTGTATTTAATTCTATGTTTTTATAATACACGTCGTAATTTATATTAATTTCGTTATTAAAAAATGGGAATTTGTTCTTCCACGGATTAGCAAATGAATGTTGAGATTTATTTTTTAGTTGTATAATTTATTTATTTATTTTTTTTGTAGGTAGGAAATTAATAAGGGTATTTTAATAAACAGTGGAAATATACGATAGGTGTTGTTTTCATTTCTATGTTTTTGTAATACACGTCGTAATTTATATTAATTTCGTTATTAAAAAATGGGAATTTGTTCTTCCACGGATAAGCAAATGAAATTTGAGATTTATTTTTTAGTTGTATTATTTATTTATTTTTTGATAGATAGGAATTTGATAAAGGTATTTTAATAGACGGTGGAAATATGCGATAGGCGTTGTATTTATTTCTGTTTTTATAATACACGTCGTAATTTATATTAATTTCGTTATTAAAAAATGGGAATTTGTTTTTCCACGGATTAGCAAATGAATGTTGAGATTTATTTTTTAGTTGTATTATTTATTTATTTATTTTTTGGTAGGTAGGAAATTGATAAAAGGGTATTTTAATAAACGGTGGAAATATGCGATAGGTGTTGTATTTATTTCTATGTTTTTATAATAAACATCGTAATTTATATTAATTTGGTTATTAAAAATGGGAATTTGTTTTTTCTAGGATTAGACAGTGAATGTTGAGATATTTTTTAGTTGTGTTGTTTCTTTTCTTTTTTTCTTTTGGTGGATAGGAAATTGATAAAGTTATTTTAATAGACGGTGCAAATATACGATACGTGCATTCATTTCTATGTTTTATGACGTATACTGCACTTTATGTAATTTAGTGTTAGAAATTATTATAACTTACGTGATTGTAGAAAAGAAAAAATGGTTGAGGTATTTCAATGTTAGTATCATACAAAAAAAAAAAAAAAAAAAAAAAGAAAAGAATAAGAAGCGGAGAATAATGCAATCTATAACGTGAAGGTAAATTGAAATAGTAGGTTTTATGAAACTTAAGAATCGATGCATGTTACTGCACACTTTGCAATTTATATAAATCTGGCATAAGGAATAATTTGCATCGTTGCAAAAAAAAAAAAAAGAAAAGTTAAAAAGATTACTAAAGATTTTTCAATTTTTGATATCTTACCACAAATAACTGAAAATAATTCTCAATATATAACGTAGAAATAAATTAGAATTTATGCTGGGGTTTCATAAAAGGTTTTAAATGGTAGAAATGTGTGTTGCAATTTACATAATCAGATTATTGAAAGAATTAAATTCGAATGATTGGAGAAAACAAAAATAGACAATACGAAAACAAATTGAAAAGAATTTGAAACTTTGATTAAAATTTAGGTGAACGAACAATATCGTGGTTTAGGCATCCAATTACACAATTTCATGAACATTCAATTTCATTTAATATAATTCGTATGATTGTGTCGAAATAAACTAAGCACACGTATTGCAACTTTGGGGTTTCCTTTTTTTTTATATTTTTTTCCAAATTTATTATTCGACAAATTAATTCAAATCTTGCATTAAATTCCTCAATTTTGCGAATATTAAATTCCAATTGATACAATTCGTATGATTGTCGAAATAAAAAACAAAGCACACGTATTGCAACTTTGGGGTTTCCTTTTTAGTTTTTTTTTTTTTTTTTTCTAAATTTATTATTCGACAAACTAAACAAAATCTTGCATCCAATTATTTAATTTCACGAACATTAATTTCCATTGAATATATTATAATTCGTATGATTGTCAAAATAAAAACAAAGCATACTTATTTCAACTTTGGGGTATCCTTTTTCTCAAATTTATTATTTGACAACCTAATCAAAATTTTGCACTTAATTTTTCAATTTTAGTAATATTAATTTACAATTAATATAATTCGTACGATTGTGTCGAAATAAATAACAAAGCACACGTATTGCAATTTTGGGGTTTCCTTTTTTTATTTATTTTTTTTTTTAAATTTATTATTCGACAAACTAATCTAAATTTTGCACTTAATTGTTCAATTTTAGTAATATTAATTTACAATTAATATAATTCGTACGATTGTGTCGAAATAAATAACAAAGCACACGTATTGCAACTTTGGGGTTTCCTTTTTTTATTTATTTATTTTTTTTTTAAATTTATTATTCGACAAACTAATCTAAATTTTGCACTTAATTGTTCAATTTTAGTAATATTAATTTACAATTAATATAATTCGTACGATTGTGTCGAAATAAATAACAAAGCACACGTATGGCAACTTTGGGGTTTCCTTTTTTTATTTATTTATTTTTTTTTAAATTTATTATTCGACAAACTAATCTAAATTTTGCACTTAATTGTTCAATTGTAGTAATATTAATTTAAAATTAATATAATTCGTATGATTGTCAAAATAAAAACAAAGCACCCTTATTTCAACTTTGGGGTATCCTTTTCTAATCTTGCATTCAATTTCTTCATTTTACGAACATTACCAATTAATATAATAATTCGTACGATTGGCTAAATAAAAAAAAACAAAGCACATTTATTGCAACTTTGGGGTTTTCTTTTTTTTTCTTTTTTCAAATTTATCACTCGACAAACTAATCAAAAATCGATGTTTTTGATGTTGCCGGTACATACATGCATGCGTACATACGTCGAACATGTTTTCACTTGTATAGGGGTCTTAAAACAGAACAAGCTATTGGTTGTCGAATCACGAAAGGTATAAAAGGTGTTGTAGATTGTAAAAAACAAAAAAATGGAGAGGGGGGAAAAATAAGAAAAAAAAAGAAAGAAATAAAGTGTAATAGCATAGAAATTGTACGATACACCCAACGTTATCTTGTTTGTAACACAACGTGTCTCGTTTATGTTCCCCCCCCACTCACCCAGCTATTATTTTGTCTCCATTTCATTCATTTTTATTTCTTTCTTTCTTTCTTTCTTTCTTCATATCATCATAAATTTCATCCGAAATAAAGGGGGAGGGTTTATATTATATTGAAGTATTTAACGAGGCCCTAATTGAAATGAACTCGTTGCCTTCCGCGTTTGGGAGTCGAGAAACAACATCGTCATAGTTATCGTATACTTCTACCATTTTCTCATTTTATTTTTTATTTTATTTTTTTTTAAATAGAATAAGTGACACACACACACACATACATACACACAAAAACAAAATAATATACATGAACCAACCGTATTGGTGGTTACTGTGTTCTATTAGAATAATCATTTTGTCTGTTAGAATAATATCTAGCCGGATGGGAAGATGATATCAAAAAAAAAAAAAAAAAATAAATAAATAAAATAGATGTATGTCAAATTATGAAATTAATGTTAAAGTATTTTTTACGAATAAAAAATCGTAACAATGATTGGACCGTAATTATGTTAACGGATATCGATTATTAATAACGGATATCCGGGATATTAAGTATAGGAAGGTTGTATTCCTGTTTGTAGGTACGAGGGTGCACAGTCGTATTCGTGTGTGTGAAATTTAAAAAAAAAAAATAGGAGCACACACAAATATATATATATATATATATATATATATAAAATTATTTAATATATATTTTTTATTATTTTAATATTATTAATTATTATGTAATATATTATTGTAGTCCCATAATTTATATATGTTTTATTTTTATAATTTAATAAAATTAATTTATGATATTATATATATATTATAATTAATATATATATTTATTATAATAAATAATAATAATTAATATATATTTATTTTAATTTTTATAATTATTTAAAATTAAATTTTTATTAAATAATTTAATAATTTATTAAAAATTAAGTTTTTATTTTTATAATTTATTAAAATTTATTTTTATATTAATATATATATTTAAATAATTTAATAATATTATTAAAGTCCATAATTTATATATATATATATATTTATTTTTACTTTTTTATTAATACATATTAATAATTTAATTTATGCTTTTAGTTGTAAATAAAATATAATTTTTCATTTAATATCATTTCATTTCTTTTATGAGAAATAAAAATAAATTTCTAAATAGGATTTCTCTTTTCTACCCTCACGGATGTTAGCAACGAAAACGTGTTAGTTTGCTCACCGTTCACTGATAACGATAAAAGTCCGGTTTTGCGTTTAGTTAGGTTTATTTTTCTTTTTCCTTTACTTTTCTACAATCTAGACCTAGTCTTTGAATCCGTTATGAACGACACACACACACACATATATATATATATATACACATGGGGATTCTGTTGATAGGAATTCTTAAAAGTAGAAGAAGAAGAAGAAGAATAAATAAAATACACGATGATAATAATAAAATATAATAAAATATATACTTTCAGGGATATAAATAGATAAATAAAATTTACTTACAACAAATATAGAAAAAAAAAAAAAATAACAAATAATGAAAAGAAAATATACTCCTAGAGATATATAAATGGATAAATAAAATTTATTTGTAACAAATATAGAAAGCAAATAACAAATAATGAAACGAAAATATACTCCCAGAGAAACAAATAGATAAATAAAATTTATTTATAATACAACGAATATAGAAAAAAAAAAATAAAAAAAATAAAAAAAAAAGTAGAAAATAATATAATAAAATATAAGAAAGTGCGAATAGAAAAAAAGTAAAAATTTTTACAATTTTTCTTTTTTACATATTTTTTTATATAGAACAATTTATATCATTATAGTTCATAATTTATATAAACTTATTTTTATATTTTTTTTTATATTATTGAAATATTAAATTCTAATAAATAATTAATATAATAAAAAACATAATAGAAAAGAAAAGAAAAGAAAAGAAAAGAAAAGAAAAGAAACGAATTATTTACTGTTAATTAAAACTAATTTCTTTTTTTATGTTCAAACTTCTTATTTTTATTCTTAAAAAAAAAAAAAAAAAAAAAAAAATAAAAAATATTGAAGACATTTATATCAAACCCAATCGACGTATTTTTATCGTATCTACTTCTCCTCCTTTCTTTTACAAGGGTCAAGGGTCAAGTTTTTCCATATATATATATATATATATATATTTCTTTTTTTTTTTTTATTTCTTTCTCACTCTTTCTTTTCTTTCTCAGTTGGATGCATCGATGCATGCACATGCATCACCTATTCCACTCACACGCACTCTTTAATGCTTTACTTTCGCGGCTGTGTGATATATGCCATAGGAGGAGGAGGAGGAGGGGGGGGTGAGGAAGAAGAGAGGAGAGAGGGAGAGAGGTAAGGACGATGACCCGTTGTCGATGACGAAGAACGTACAGGAGAGGGAATAAAGGGGGTGGTAGGGGGAGGACAGGAGGGAGGAAGACAGTAGGAACAAACCACTTCGACCATTCTCGATCTCAACTGTGTTTCTAATATTTCGTTCTAGTTTCACAATGATCTATTCATTTTATACATATTTATGCTTTATTATTATTATTATTATTATTATTATTATTTTTTTTTTATTTCATTCATTTTAGTCCATGGGTATAAATAATTATTATTACAGTGAACTATATATAAATCCAACCACAAAAAAATTAACAAATTATTTTTTATTATTAAATACATCACAAAATTGTTTTTTAGTTTATTTTATTTTATTTATTTTTTTTTTTTAATTCAATTCATTGACATAGTCTTACTGACACATATTACACATATATGTAAATTTATTATTATATTTAATAATATTTATTATTATTTTTATTATTTTTATATATCTATTATTTCAATAAAATTTATTATTATTATTATTATTTAAAAGTTCGTAGATGTATTACATAATTATTAATTAAATAGTAATAAAATTATTATAATAAAATATAAAACAATCGAAAAAAATAATGTTGAATTGATTATTCAAATTATTATTAGTTCACTGTGCTAATAATGAAATAATATTAAAATTATTATTCTTATATAAAACAAATAATATCGAAAAAAAAAAAACAAAAAAAAACAATGTTGCATTGATTATTCAAAATTATTATTAGTTTATTCTATTAATAATATTTATCTTTCTCTCTCTCTCTCTCTCTCTCTCTCTCTCTCTCTATCTATCTATCTATCTCTCACTTTTTTATTCGAATGATTTTTATTCGTTCAAATTCAACGTGTACACAATGTTGCACGTAATGTGTGTTACACCTGTTGTCATATGAGATTCATTTAGATCTGATAAGATTTACATTAATTTCTTAGAAGTCATTGGTCTCGTGATCACAAGCAATATCGTGCAAAAACACCTGTGAACGTCAAGAAATTTCCCCCTCCTCCCTTGGGGGGAGGAGGAGGAGGACGAGGAGGAAAGGAATCAGAGGGAGTAAAAGTCGGTCGTCCAATATCTTCCATCATTTTTTTTCTTTTTTTATTTATTTTTTTTATTTTTTCCTCTTCATTTTCTTTTTTATTTTATTTTATTTTATTTTTATTTTATTTTATTTTATTTTATTTTATTTTATTTTATTTTATTTTAATGGACGGTATTTATATAACTTTATTACACACGTATGAACTCACGTATGTACTCACCAAAGTTCCCGAGTCAATGAATCCCCCACTCAAGCGTGTTAAGTTTCATTGAAATTTGAAACTTTGAATGTTGGTGGTGTGTAGTTGACAGTGACAAATTGTTACACACCATATGTTTCTTTCTTTTTCTATTTTTTTTTTCTTTTTTTTTTTTTACTAATCGTTCATTTACTTTCATTTACGTTTTTTTTTCCACTTTTTTTTTTTTTTGGAATACTATCTATAATGTGACATTGATTTATATATACATTTATACGAAAAATTAGTAGCTCGACACAATTTGGAAAAAAGACGAAAAAAATAAAAATAAAATCAAATATTGTTTAATAACTTTTCTTTTTTTTTTTTTTTTTAACTTTGAATCGACATTATTATTTTATTAGGGTTATTCGATGAGTACACTCGTATTTAATTTTTTGTCTCAATAAAATAATCGAAGGACTTTTTCAAATGAAAATTGAACAATTTTCTTTTTACGTAAGAACAACAAGTGTTAAATTTTTTCTTGATTAACATTTCAAATTTCATTAATACGTCGTTCCTTGTCCCATGTACCACCGTTGGTACACGTGGCCTGAGGAACAAGTTTAAACGTGTACGACGTGTGGTGATACACTTTCTATTAAACATATTTATTGAATACTCTGAAAATATATGTTTATAACAAATTCCATTTTGTAAATCAATATTTCTATTAAAATATTGATGGATTATGCAAAATGCAGTATAGAACAAAGCACACATAAGTTTATTTATAATTGTTATATTTAACAATAATTAATAATTACACGTGTTGTAATGATTGATTTTGTTAAAGTAAAATTAAATGACCTGAATGAAATGTCAGGTAAAAAGAAAAAGGGTCTTGGCGCGTGAAACTTGTTAATAAATAAATAATTTTTAGCCATTATGTTGATAAATAAATGTTTGTAGTTATCTTTATTATTTATCGATTTTAAATTATCAATTGATATCATTTATATTCTTGATAGAACTTGGATACTTTCAGAAAGAGTCAATGAGTCATTGACTTCATGTTTGATTTCGTAATGTTGCACAGTTATGAACAGCCCATACTACACTCGTTAGAGTGTCTCTTTTATTATCATCATCGTTGTTTCTGGTTAACGAAGTTTAACTATGCAACGATACGAGATAGATTATTCTTTGTCAAGTTCTTATAAAAGATATAAAGAAGAACGAATGAAAGAATAAAAAAAAGCTATAAAATGATAAGGAAAATGATAGATATATGTAGTGATTCAATTTTCGTAGAAAAATATCTCATTTCTAGCGTTATCTAAAATTACTCACGTGTTTACCGTTAGGAAATTCTAAAGTATTTCAAAAGTTATTTCTTATTCGAATTAATCAAATAAAACATTTTGATAGACCATTAAACTTTGACCATCTAAAGTAAAGTGGTATATTATATATATATATATATATATATATATATATATATATATTTTTTTTTTAATTATAAAATTATATTAATTAAAATATAATATTACTATATATAATAGTACAATTATATTATATATAATATAGTATTGTAATACTATATTACTATATATAATTATATATAATATTATACTATTATATATTATATTATAATAATATAGTATATACTATTTATATATATTATTATTATTATTATTATATTAATATATATAATATAAATATAAAAAATATAATATAAATATAAAAATATAAAAATTATATTATAATATATATGTATATATATATACATATATACATATATATTATTATCACAATCATATATGTTATAGAATTCCATACAATGCCCGGATTTTGTAGATTGATCGTAACATGTATATATATATATATATATATATAGTCGAATACCTACGTAAATTTATTTTTAAAAATAAAACCGGTACTTGAAACCTGTCCTTTCCATCGATCGGAACAAATACACGTTGGCGACGTGTCCTAGTAAGGTTCACCATTGAACGAAATGATATGAGATTTGATATTAGAAGAAAATACTACTCTTGTGATTGTAATTAATTCGTGACCAAAAAAATGACATTAGGATAAAAAAAAACAGACAGACAGACAGACAGACAAACAGACAGAGATAGAAACACAGAGACAGTTGATTTTCAATCAAAAAAAAATCTCTCATTTCCTCTCCTTCCTTTTTCCAATTTTCCAATCTTCCAATTTTTTATCGATTTCCCTTTCAACATTCTTTCTCTTTCTTTTTTCTCTCTTCTTTTTAATATTCATTTTACTTTTCGAATTTAGTTCATCCTATATAAATTCTATTCGTCACGTCATCCATCCCCCTTCCCTTCCCTTCCCTTCCCTTCCCTTCCCCCCATAAGTGGTAGATCATCTACATTTATATCGATAAAAAAAATATAGAGAAGTACTTTTTTGTTTGTTT
This sequence comes from Polistes dominula, assembly GCF_049000335.1. Taxonomy (NCBI): domain Eukaryota; kingdom Metazoa; phylum Arthropoda; class Insecta; order Hymenoptera; family Vespidae; genus Polistes; species Polistes dominula. The sequence goes on from NW_028301164.1 coordinate 2,454,869, forward strand.
TGTTTGTTCATTCATTCAATGTCGTGAAACGTGTTCATTTTCAATGTCGGGTACTAAAGTAAAACTTGTGTTCCCGTAAACGGTACTTTTTCTACATGCATCTTGCTAGCTCGGATTTGAATGAGAGAAAGAGTCGATATTGCATTCAAACGTCTTTTTCTCTACGAGTCTTACGGTATATAATATTCTTTCATGTCATTCTTTCATTTTTCCTTCTACTATCAATTCTTCCCCCCCTCCCCCTCACCCCCATCTGCCACCTTCTTTCAGAACTCTTTCAGATAAGGAACATCCTACGCGTAGTTTTCCTTTTTTCCCTTTTTGTTTCCAAATCATTCGATGAACGCGAAGAATAATCAAAAGTAATCAATGTAAGGAGGCTTTCATTTATAATTAGAAATAATTAAAAAAAAAAAAAAAACAAACATCTAATACATTAATCTAACACTTTTGACATGACACAGATTTTATTTTTATTTTTTTTAAATATTTTATACAATTCATCATATAGGGGTTTGTTTTCAAATCATTCGATGAACGCGAAGAATAATCAAAAGTAATCAATGTAAGGAGGCTTTCATTTATAATTAGAAATAATTAAAAAAAAAAACATCTAATACATATGTTTAATTTGACATTTGACATGACACAGATTTTATTTTATTTTATTTTTATTTTTTTTAATTAGTTGATACAGTTATATAGGGGTCCATCAGAATATGGGATCCCCTTTTTCTTCAATTGTATAGAATTGAATAAAAATCAGGGTGGTTTAACTTGGTTCTGTCTTTTTTTTGTCAGTTATATAAATTTATACCTTGTTTTTTCTTTTTTTCTTAACTAATTTTTAATTAATAACCGATCAAATGACGGATACGTGAAAAACAACTGTCCAATTTTTATTTAGATTTTTATTTAGATTTGTATTTTTTATTTTATTTTATTAATTTTCTAAACTGCCGAGTTTGTGATCGAAATAGAAAGATTTCAATTTATGAAAATACTATGTCATAATCCTCTTACGAGCTGCCTTATCTATCTATCTGTCTGTCTGTCTGTCTGTCTGTCTGTTTATAGTACAGATCGCGTGCATGTAAATATTACATGCGTAAATATATGCATGCAATTGCGTGTAAAAGCAAGCAAGCAAGCAACGACGTGAAACGACGCCCTTTCGATCGGCTTGCTTGAAATTCAATTTTTTCTGTTCTTTTTTTGTGTGTGTGTGCCTTTTAAAATGGGGCATACTTTTTCGAACCTCTGATACTATATATACCGCATTTAGGATCCTTACGTAATAATCGTAGAAAGGAACCGATCACCCGAATCAGACAACGATGACGATATATCATAAGTGTGTGTGTATAGGGGAGGGGGGTTATTCTTTAAACAAACATCTGGTTCAGTCTCTATATCCGAACAACTATAATAATAATAATAATAATAATAATAATTAATTAATCAATTAATTTCATTCAACAAGCAACGTAAGTACGATCAATCATAATAATACTTTATAATACGAATTTTATTCCTTCAGAACAACGATCAATCATAATTGTCAACCATTAAATGAAAGTTTAATATAATATGTCTGTAATCATTTGAATTAATTTAGAAGAATATTTATATATTTTGATATTATTTGTAAGAATAGTTTTTTCTTTTTTTTCTTTTTTTTTCGATTTATATTAATTTATTCGAATATTTTAATAATATTATTATAATAATATTAACACATTTGCGACAGGCAAATTTTTTTTCTTTTTTAATACTGTGAGTAACGGCAAAAATTATGAATTATATTTAAATTTATATTTAAATAATAAAATATATAATAATATAATAAAATATAATTATATATATATATATATATATATATATATATATATATATATAAATTTGTTTATATTAAATTTGTTAAATTTCAAATGACGTGAATTTTACGTCAGCGGTCGCGAATGTGTTAATATAATTTTAACAATATTATTATAATAATATTATATATAATTTTATATTATAATAATTTATATTATAAATTATATATAATAATATTAATCTACTATATTAATATTACTATATTATAATATTAATTTATATTTATAAATTATATAGATTAATATCATATATAATAATATTCTAAATGTATTTATATTATTTATAAGAATATTTTTTATATTTATATTAATTTATAATAATATTTAGATTAACGAATATTTGTATATATATATATATATATATATATATATATATATATATATATATATATTATTATTATTATTAATATGTCTTTTTGAAAAAGTAATAAATAAAAATAGGATAAAAATAAAAAAAGTATATATTCTAAATACAAATAGTTTGAATAATACATCGAATGAAGAATTTTAATTAAAAATAAGTAATTGGATTGTACTTCCAAACATTTTATTTTTTATGTCAAACAAATTCCAACATTTTAACGGGGTGATAGGGGTAACCCTTTGCTCTTGGTCTTTGGATTCTTTTGAAAAGGTTCTATTATAATCTAAAAATAAAGTACAAAATATGTATCGACTTTTTTCTCTTTTTCTCGATACTATGCGAAAGAGAGAATGTAAAGAGAGAAAGAGAGAAAGAGTGAAAGACTGAGAGTGTGTGAGTGAGTGCAGTTTTCGATGAAAAAACTTGTGAATGTGGAACATGGTGATCCCTCTCACGGTCTTTTTTATCCGAACCAATAATCGATACGGATATTGTTATTCGGCTATTTGTGAGATAACCGCAAAGAGATGATTCCCCATCATACGAAATTTCATGTACGTACAAATTTAAAACATACTTTTAATTTTCTATGGGTCACCAACTTTTTTTCTTAAGTGTAAAACAATTTGTGCAATGGATAATCAACAATTAGAAAATTATATATTGTGCCAATTACAAAATAAATTTATTATAATTAATTCATTTTATAACTTTGAACTTAATGAGCTTAATGAACTTTGAACATAATTTTAACATAATTCTTATAAATTAATCCAACTTTATGAACTTTTCAATTTAAATCAACGGCTTACTATGGCAAAAAAAAACAAATTTTGTAAAACAATTTGCACTTGGTAAATAAATTAAATAATAATTATTAAAATATTATAATAATTAATAATTAATTATTATTAATTGTTATTATTATTTTTATTTTTATTAAATTATTTAAATATTTTAATATTTTAATTATACTATAATAATATTTTATTAAATTTTTATGTAACCTAATGTTGTGAATGTGATCTAAAAGTTTTATGGACCCATAGAGGATTAATACAAATGTTATTGATTATATTTAATAGTATTAATTTAATTACTAATATATTTATTAATTTATTTATTAATTTATTTATTAATTCTTCTTTTTTGCACTCTAGAAGTTACTTCAGTGGCAGACAAGTTCAAAACTTATGCAGAGGTTTGCAAATTTCTGTGAAGATTTTTTTCATACTTATGTTAAACAAATGAAAGAAATACTTATATATGTAAATGTAAAAGACCGCAATTGAAGAATATCTTAAGTTCTTAAATTTCAGTCTTTCAAATACTTTTTGTTTATGTACTTATTTTAAAAATCAAATTTACATTAAGAATATGTAAAAGAAACATTCTGTATAATATTAAAATTAATAAAATATAATTAAATTTAAATCAAATAATTAGTTTAAATTATTTCTACTTTATAAAACCAATCCCTAAAATAATCCAAACATGTGAAGAGAAAAAAAACAGACTCGTTCAAATTGCAGGTAAGTTTTATTTTCTTGTTAGCAATTATTTAACATAAATACATGTTTATAACCAGGTCTGATAAGAAAGCGTGGTGGCTCAGTGCTAAAGTACTTGGCTACCAATTCGCAGATCGTGGGATCGAATCCCACCCGGTTCAAAAATTAAAAATTTATTTTATTTTAATTTTTAACTTTTATTTTCATTTTAGCAATTATTTAACATAAATATATGTTTTTAAGCTAAATCAATAAGCAGACGTGATGGCTCAGTCGCTAGAGTAACCGACTAGTGATCATGGGATCGTGCGATCGAATCCTCCTACCAGTCGCGAAAAATAAAAATTTTATTTTATTTTTACATTTTAAACTTTTATTTTCTTATTAGCAATTATTTAACATAAATATATGTTTTTAAGCACTTTTAATAAGCAAGTACGATAGCCCAGCGCTAGAGTGTTTGGCTATCAACATATAGATCGTAGGATCGACTCTTCTCGGTCCAGAAAATAAAATTTTATTTTATTTTAATTTTTAAGCGTGTGACGTCATGATGACGTAGTAATGCCGATCTGTTTGGCCACCAACTCGTGGTCTCTATGTTACTTATAATTATTTTCTGTATAGTAAGATTTTTATTATATTTCTTTTTTAAAATATAAATATTAAAAAAAAAAAAAAAAAAAAAAAAACCCCGCGTGCCACTTCCTCGCACATCATGTTCTCCTGTTAAAAATCTTGATTTTCGAGAAAATTTGGAAATTTTGTCGAAAAATTTATTTTGTAACAGGATCACATGATGTGCAAGGAAGTGGCACGATTTCGTCGATTCCTGGAAATGAGGTTTTTCGAAAATTCGGAAATTCTTGGAAATGAGGTCAATGAGGTCGAAAATTCTCGGAAATTGACCTCATTTCCAAGAATCGCCGAAATCTCGTGCCACTTCCTTGCACATCATGTGATCCTGTTACAAAATAAATTTTTCGACAAAATTTCTAAATTTTCTCGCAAAAATCGAGATTTTAATAGGATCACATGATGTGCGAGGAGATGGCACGCGCTATCTTTTTTTATGTGTTTTGAATTGAACTTTTAGGTGTTTTAAAAATTTTTATTTTTTTTTAGCAAAAAAAGAAATAAATATTTCCGTAATAAGAATTATAAGATAATTATTCTAAGGGGGTGGCAAAACTATTTTTCGTTGCCAAACCCTTCTCTTTGTACATTTATAATGTACAAATAATAATAGGAGGGTGGCTACGAGCATCGTGGCCAAACCACCCTTTTTATTATTTTCACCCTTTTAGCTAACGTCATTATGACATCGTCGCCGAAAATTTAATTAAATTAAAAATAAATTCCTGTTTTCTGGGACCGAGGAGGAGTCGATCTTACGATCTATGGGTTTATAGCCGAACACTCTAGCGTTAAGCTATTATACTTGCTTATTAAAACTGTTTAAAAACATATATTTATGTTAAATAATTGCTAATAAGAAAATAAAAGTTAAAAATTAAAATAAAATAAATTTTTAATTTTTGGACCGGGAGGATTCGATCCCACGAACTGCGAATTGGTAGCCGAGTACTTTAGCACTGAGCCACCACGCTTTCTTATCAGACCTGGTTATAAACATGTATTTATGTTAAATAATTGCTAACAAGAAAATAAAACTTACCTGCAATTTGAACGAGTTTGTATTTTTTTTTCTCTTCACATGTTTGGATTATTTTAGGGATTGGTTTTATAAAGTAGAAATAATTTAAACTAATTATTTGATTTATATTTAATTATATTTTATTAATTTTAATATCGTACAGAATGTTTTTTTTTTTTTTTTTACATTTCTTTTAAATTTGGATCTGATTTGTATGAGATATAAGATTTAATTTATATAAAACAATATATAAAACGTAATAGATTTTTCTTTATTAGTTGTCGTATGTTTATAATCCATTGGATGTCTTAGAATTTTCTTCCGGATGTCAGGAAACTCTTGAAGGTATTCAGATGTAATGGAAATTGAATATTTTTTCGAATCTCTTCCAATAGCATGAAGTTTATCTGTAACAAGAATATGCAATATACATAAAGTAAATAAAAATATTTAATATATATATATAAAAGAAGAGTAGTTTTTTTTGTATGTATAGGAGGACTGAAAAGTTTTGAGTCTAGCATGTAAACGGGTGTGTCATTCAATTTCCGATTGAATGAGAAGTTACATGTTATGCTAACAGGTGTTAAGAATGATTGCAAGGTTTGCTTTGAATGAATAAAACCTGTCCAAAGACACCAAACCACATATTAACTGTTTAATCCCTTGACATACAAATAAAATGGGTGGCGTTTAATTTTGAAATTTAATTAAATACATTGCTTTATAAAATTCAAATAAGGTTCATAATTAACACTATGCCGTCTGCAGATTTTAGACATGTTTCTTTTGTTTGACGCTAATTTTAATATATAATATATTTATTTTATATAAATAACATATTACAAAAACTATATAAAGATAATATATATAATATATATCTATTATTTAATATTTACTATAATCTAGTAAATAATATTTACTATACAGTATTGTAGGTAAATATATTATACAAATATATAATAGTAAATAATATTTTATTGGTAAATCAATCTTTGGTAAATATATAGTTATATTTTTGATAAATATATTACATAATATTAAAAATATAATGTACTATATTATTTAGTAAAGTAACATAAAAAAAATATTAACTCTTACAATATTGTGCAATTTTATCACTAAGAAAGAAGGAAGAAATTTTGCGGGACGACCACCTAATACGAACAAAAAAAAACTAGGAAATGTTAGGTTAGGAAACGTTTCTGAATATTCGTTGATTTTTCCTGAGAGAAAAATTCTGAGATAGAAAGAAAGAGATATTATGTTGGTGGATGCTTGCAACTGATTCTTTTTGAAAAAAGAGAGAAAGAATGAGAGAGAGAGAGAGAGAGAGAAAGAGAAAGAGAGAGAGAGAGGGTGTGAGAGAGTAAAAAAAAAAAAAAAGAGAAAAAGATGGTTGGTTGGTGGACGTAGTAGTAGTCTGGGCGTCTGCTAGCCGTATGTACTACACGCGTTGGGCTTTGTCGTGGAAAAAGGTTGAGTATAAAAAGCATGCGGTGACGCTTTTCTCTTTCTTCATCCCCCTCTTCATCTCTCTCTCTTTCTCCAATACTCTTCTCTTCTTTCTCTTCCTCTGGCTCCATTGGCGTGCAAAAATACGAAGGGGAAGGGTACACAAGTATACAGCAGCGTTTTGTTTCCTACCGAGTAAACCGTGTTGCGTTGGACCAAACTCATGGTTATATTCCATCCCCATATATATACATACACATACATCAAACAAATATATATATATATATATACGTACGATGCAGTAGCAGCAGCAGTAGCAGCAGCAGTAGCAGCCTACACAAGGTTTTGTCGTCAGAGGGGATGATTTAGTTGAGCCACGTTAAAACGACGCGTGGTCGTCGTTTTCCTTCGTTTCAAGTTAATGGCGAATTTGCCTCCACGAAATGGCGAGAATTTATTCCAATTTTGCAGATCTTATTTCTGTTTTTTTTTTCTACGATTTATGCCATTTTTAGAATTTCTCTTTATCTTTTTGTTTGTAGATATTTAATACGTTGATGATTACTGTTTGCCTGTAATTGAGTATACATATTTTATATTATATTATATTATATTATATATAGTAAGAACTAGCGATCTATATATTTTTATTAATCTTCTTTGCATTAATTTTTTAATTTAATTTATTAATAAAAATATTATTAAGATATCTATCTAAAACTATACCTTGTATTAAACAATATTGCACTTAGTTATATTATATTATATTAAATTGTATATAGCAGGCTAGCAACCTATATTTTTAATAGTATTGTTTGTATTAATTTTTTAATTTAATTTATTAATAAAAATATTATTAGCATATCTATTTAAAACTATATCTTGCATTTAAAGGAATTGTGCACTTAGTTATATTTTATTATATTGAATTATATTATATTATATTATATTATGTTATATTATATAGTAAGCTAGTAAACTAAATTTTTAATAATCTTCTTTGTATTAATTTTTTAATTTAATTTATTAATAAAAATATTATTAAGATATCTATCTAAAACTTTACCTTGCATTAAAGTATTGCACTCCATTCGAATACTCTGTAATCTTGTATCATAAAATCATAGTATAAAATAAAATGATTTATAGAGAAAATCAAAGAGAGAAAAAAAAGATAAATTGTGTGTCTTGAAATTTCGTGAAAATTTGGCTTTGTAATAGTTATTACTGAGCAAGTTAGTTCTTTAGTTACTTTAGCAAGTTGTAATACCTTGTTGTCGTGTTGTCGTTGGTTAAAAGTTCAACCAGTAAGAAGTTAGGATATCTACGTGTTTTCTCTCTTTTCCTCGGAGTTATATTCGCCGTTGTTTCAAAGTCAACCTAGGGAAGGAACTTTAAGAGAACTCGCGAAGTATAACTCGTTTCAAGTGCACGTACCGTGTTAAAAAGCAAAACGCATTTGTGATGCAACGCATCACCACACTACCACCATTACCATCACCACCAACCACGTTTGGTACCTTAAAACGTCACGCTTTTAATTACAACTTTAATCGACTTTTAATAACACGTAATACCAAACTCATATTCTTTAACATGAATTAACGTTCGACTTTAATTATAAACTTATTCCTTGAAATTGTTGAATTTCTTCTTTTTCATCTCATGTTATTTTTCTTTATTTCTATTCGATTTACTTTTAAGTAATTTTTTATTCCTTTTCTTACCTTCTTATTAACGTTCTTTGTATCTTTTCAGGGTCGACACACCAAAACGGGTCAGCTGGCGGCCATCAAGGTCATGGACGTCACAGAGGTAATTTTACTCGTTTGAAAACCGATCGGAAATACTTACTTACTTACTTACTTACTTACTTACTTATTTACTTACTCGTTTAATTCCCTTTGTCAAATTTAATCTATAAATATACTACCACTATCTAATATTTAATTAAAATCATTCATAACATGTGAGATGAAAATAAAATCATAAATTATCTTACAATAACGAAAGAAGATTTTTTCATGGATATAATTTCAATAAATTAATCAAATTAAATTATATTTCAAATTTTATTTTTAATTTGAAAATATTTCAATGATAGAAGAATTGAATGAACGCACAAACACACATACAAGAATCCTACGATTATTTATATCTGTAAATGAATTTCAATAATTTCTATATCATACAAATTGATAAATAAATTTTTAAATAATAATAATAATAATAATAATAATAATTAAACATACCGTTAAAAATATTAATCAATGTTCATAATATCTGTAAAACTCTTCATTGATTCTTTTTGTCTAAGATTTGAGTTGAGTTGGATCTTCTAACGTTAGCTTTTTCCCTATCTCTTTCTATTTTACATAGAAAGATTGTGTGCGTGTTCATCATCATCATCATCATCATCATCTTCTCTATTTTCATCTCCTTTTCTCTGTTAGAAGAGTCAATCTTGTAACACACGAGTAAATCTCGACTCTACTTACCTACTTAACGGCTACGAAACGGCATGCGGTTTTCTTACGGCCATCTACGCGTACTGGAATTCTCACATTCTCTACACGCCACTAATGGTAATGCTTTTTGTTCTTAGGATGAAGAGGAAGAAATCAAGCTGGAAATAAACGTATTGAAGAGGGTAAGCTTATTATATAAAACAACGATTATTATTATTATTATTATTATTCTTATTATTATTATCATCATTCGTATATATGGCGTTATGTTAATTGGAATAAAAAAAGAAAAATCTTTGTTGAACATTGAACACATGAAATGAACTTTTTTTTTTAAATATATTTTCTATTCTATTTTTAATTGTTATTATTGTTTTATTATTTTAATAATTATTAGTATTATTAAAATTTAAAATACAAAATTAAATTTAAAATATAAAATAAATACAAAATTAAATTTAAAATATAAAATAAATATAGAATTAAATATCAAATATAAAATAAATATAAAATTAATTTTAAAATATAAAATAAATACAGAATTAAATATTAAATATAAAATAAATACAAAGTTAAATTTAAAATATAAAATAAATACAAAGTTAAATTTAAAATATAAAATAAATACAAAATTAAATTTTAAATATAAAATAAATACAAAGTTAAATTTAAAATATAAAATAAATATATAAAATGAAATTTAAAATATAAAATATAAAATAAATATAAAATTAAATTTAAAATATAAAATAAATCTTATAAAATGAAATTTAAAATATTATAACAATTTAAATAATAATTATTATTATTTTAAAGTATTATTATTATTATTATTATTATTATTATTATTATTATTATTATTATGAATAATATTATTAAATTGTTTTGTTATATATTCGTACTTTTTTTCTTTTTTTCTTGTTTTTACATATTTTTGTTTACAGTATTCAAATCATAGAAACATAGCAACATACTACGGTGCCTTCGTGAAGAAGTCATCACCGGGAAAGGATGATCAGTTATGGTTGGTTATGGAATACTGCGGAGCTGGCTCCGTCACAGATCTCGTTAAATCGACGAAGGGTCAGAGCCTTAAGGAGGAATGGATTGCATATATTTCCAGAGAAATATTACGGGGTTTAAGTTATCTACACAGTAATAAAGTTATTCACAGGGATATCAAAGGACAGAACGTACTTCTAACTGACAATGCTGAAGTCAAACTTGGTATGCATTATTTCATTCCTTGTTTTTTTTTTAAGCTTACTTCTTATTTTTTATGATTTCTTCTTGATTTTTTTTTTATAAGAACAACAAGTAGAATTGTTTTATTTAATTTATTTAACCCCTTAAGAGAAAGAGAGAGAGAGAGAGAGAGAGAGAGAGAGCGAGTTGCACGCTCGAGGTTAACTCGCGCGACGTTGTATTCTATGCTACCATAAAAATGTGGATTAATTTTGTATTTTTTGTTAATTTTTTTTTTTTTTTTGCAAGGACAATGTTCTAAATTGTGTTTTTTTACATTCAAAAAAAAAAAAATTCATTTCAAAATAACTGTGCGTTAAGGAGTTAACCCCGTTAAGTTGCACGCTCGAGTTAACTCGAGCTACGTTGTATTACGTTGAGCCAAAATTGTTCCTTAAGGGGTTAAGATAATAATTTTGAAGATACGTGTTAAATAATAATAATAATAATAGGTATGTAATTTTTCGTTGCAGTTGATTTTGGTGTTAGCGCCCAATTGGATAGAACGATAGGCAGAAGGAATACGTTTATTGGTACACCTTATTGGATGGCACCAGAAGTAATAGCTTGCGATGAGAATCCCGACGCTACTTACGACAATAGAAGTGATCTTTGGTCTCTCGGAATTACCGCTTTAGAAATGGCTGAATCACAACCTCCACTTTGTGACCTCCACCCGATGAGAGTTAGTATTCTTTATTCTTTTTTTTTTCAAGTGATATTCCTTTAACGAGAAACGATTGAAATTGTAGTTAAATTATAAGAGACTAAACCTGTATTTTTGTATTATTACAAATAAAACACTGAATCATGTATTTTTAAATATACATATACTCTTTCTTACAAACAAACAAATTTCCAGGCATTGTTTTTGATTCCGCGTAATCCACCGCCTAGACTGAAATCCAAAAAATGGGCAAAGAAGTTTCATGGTTTTATCGAGACTGTATTGGTGAAGGATTACCATCAGAGGCCTTACACCGAACAATTACTTAAGCATCCATTTATAAGGGACCAACCAACGGAAAGACAAGTCAGAATACAATTGAAAGATCATATCGATCGTTGTAAGAAACGCAAACAGGAGAAAGGTATGTTTATATATATAATACAATAAAAAAGTCTTATGATTCAATCATATATCCTACATCAGTGGTTCCCAAACTTTGTTATCCTACTGCCCCCTTTCCAGAAGAAATAGTACTTAGGGCACCCTAGAAATTCATTTTACAAAAATTTGAATAGAAATTTTTTAATAGAAAATAGTATTAACACTTTACCGACCGCTAGGGTTCCAACAGCATATGCACGTCTGACCGACAGTTCAGCCGTAGATTCTACTAACAAACTTTTTATTGGATGCTAAATAAGATTCTAATAACAAATTACTGTTCATGTAATGATAGTGACTCTTTATCGCAATGTCAACCGATAACTAAAAGTTGATTAATAAATTTTTGTTCGATAAGCGTCGGTGACAAAAAAAAGCCTATTAATAGGCTAGCGGTCGTTAAAGTGTTAATGTTAATATTAATGTTTCTACCACCTCCCTGAATCGCTGTTGCACCCACTTTGGGAATCACTGTCCTACATCATTTTTAATCAAGCGTTATTGTTGTTGTTGTTTGAATTTAAATGAATTTTATTTGATATTATAGAAAGAGACGATTATCGATACAGCGGTAGTGAGAACGAGGAAGATGAGCCAGCATTGGCCGGTGAACCATCGTCCATAGTTCAAGCACCTGGCGGTGATACATTGAGACGTAATTTCCAACAAATTCAAGAAGGTCGAACGTTAACGCAAGACGTATCACCTCAAGCACCAGCCGGTGGTAAGGATAAACCAAATCAAAGTAGATCTCAACGGGAAGTACCAGAACCAGGTCCACCTGCGAGACCAGCCATTCCACACAGATTAATCGGTAAGGTGTTTTAATACTTTGTTCAATTATAATATCTATTTTTATTCTTATATATATTGATCATTGTAGTCGTGCCAGATCCACAGCCACCATCTCGACCATTACCACCAACACCTAGGGATGACCCACGACAATCTCACAAGGTCTCAACACCGCCCTCCAATCATCAGGCACCTTCTGCCGGCGGTGGGGGTAGCGGAGGTTCTGCTGGACAAGCCGCACCTCAAAGAAACAGTCACGTGTTTAAACCTATGGTAGGGATTTTTGTTCTAATTATGGATCAATATCGTTCCATTCCCTTTTCTACCTATCCCCTCCTTTCATCCCTTCCTAACTATTCCTATTATAGTTTCCTTTTTTCTCAATAACTTCCCGTCATAACTGTAAACCATGGTGAAGTAATTAAATATAGTATATATGTGTATATATATATATATATACATATTTAAAAAAAAGATATATATATATATATATAACAATATAGTAGAGAAGGCACACGCTGTCTTTTTATCCCTAATTTTTTTGTTTTTTTGTTGCAATTATGCTGTTTTCACTACGATCCAGCCGTATTATCTGTGAAATGCATAGTTCTCTCCTCTTATATCTTCCACTCTTTCTTTATCTATCTATCTCTTTTTCTATCTCTATCTCTATTTCTATTTATCTATGTACTTACGATACATATACACAGATACACATTATATGCATTTGTTTATTTTATATATATATATATATTTCTATATAGTATTATCTCCATTTATTGCACGCTAAAGTTTCGTTCTACTTGCTGTTACTGGCATTTAGGCGTGCACGCTGACAAGGATATACATATTTACCAATTATTATTACATACATATATATATATATATATATATATATATATATATATACTACTTACTCATTCACATTCTAATATATATATGTATATTATATACAATACATATTTGTACACATTTCACCAACACAATTTGTTTCAAGGCGCCTTGCACCCGAATTTGGAATGTATTTGGTTTTTGTTTTTTTTTTCCATGTTCACACGAACCGTAGCTGCCGCCGAGGAGGCCTGAGGTAAGAAAAACACGCACACCTATATTTTTTCTTCCTCTTTTTTTCTCTTACTATTTTTTTTTTCTTCATATTTCCACTCACCATATATAGTTAACTTATATATCCAATCAGTGGTTTTCTTAATATGTAATTTAATTAAAAAAAAAGAAAAAAGATATACATATATATATTTAAAAAATTAATTAACCAGTTAAATGCAATTTGCAATTTGCTATTTAATCAGTTAACTGTGATGATACAAATCCCTCTTTGAAAATTGTCTATCCAAATTGTGGTGCAAAAATGCAACATTAATTTTTTTAATATTTAATTCAATTAAAAAAAAAAAATAAATTAAAGAATAAATTAACCAATTAAATGCAATTTGCAATTTGCTATTTAACCAGTTAACTGTGATGATACAAATCCCTCTTTGAAAATTGTCTATCCAAATTGTGTTGCAAAAATGCAACATTAATTTTTGTAATATTTAATTCAATTAAAGATAAAAAAAAATAAATAAATTAAAGAATAAATTAACCAATTAAATGCAATTTGCAATTTGCTATTTAATCAGTTAACTGTGATGATACAAATCCCTCTTTGAAAATTGTCTATCCAAATTGCGTTGCAAACATGCAAAATTAATATAAAATATGTACATATTTATATGTGTACATATTACCTATTACCATTTTTCTAACATTTATATTCATAAATGACAGTTAACTGTTTAATAATTATATAAATACAATATAATATTAATACAAATATAAATACACTGATTGGTTATTAATTTTCCTGTATATGCACTAACTGTCTTTACTCAATACTTCAATATATATATATATACATATATAAATATACATATTATCTATCTATCGCTTGAGCACAGCAGCATTGTACTATTATACTTTACGCTTCACTCCAATCATTTTGACTGGATTTAAAAGCAAACTAATAAAACGAGTAAAATAATCGTACAATGTTCACAAGGCAAAACAAACAACACGTTCGTTGGTGTTTCGAGAATCGTCTTCGTCGTCGGCAGTGTCTCTCTCTCTCTCTCTCTCCCTCTCTCTCTCATTATGGAAAAGGGGTGGGAAAATGACCAAAAACGCTTTACATGCGTGTGGTTTCTAATTAATAATAATAATAATAATAATAATAATAATAATAATAATGAAAAGACAAAAAGTATGATTGTAAATACGTTCAAACGTTGTCGCTTTTTTAATCTAACGTTATATGTCATTAAATAGAAAAAAAAAAGGATTATATTTAATTCGAGTAACAAAAAATGGTCAAGCTTTTATTCTAACAATTATTATTATCATCATCAGGATCTTATTTTCAGAATTGAAATCATTTTGCTTATGATCATTATTACCTTCACTTTGTGTAAATAAAAAAAGAACAAAAAAATTGGAGTGTTCGCGAAACTCATGCTTTTATTTCTCTCATTCTGTCTCTCTTTCTCTCTCTCTTTCTATCTCTTTCTATTTCTCTTTCTCTTTCTCTCTCTCTCTCTCTTTCTCTCTCTGTCTGTGTGTGTTTCTAAACGCGCAGTGTACTCTTTTATTCCCAACAATTTTGTTCTGCGACCATTTTCTGCCTATTTTCTTCCGGCTTGGTGGTTTTGGCTGGTTGGGTGGCTTTTAGTATATCCTTTATCTCGGAGGTGTCTCGGAACAGTGACTAACGGGGTTGTGCGTGTGTGCGTGTGGGTGGTAGGACTTGGACATGCTGGCCGCTCAACTCAACGAGCTTGGTGTGTCACAGGGC
This sequence comes from Polistes dominula, assembly GCF_049000335.1. Classification (NCBI taxonomy): domain Eukaryota; kingdom Metazoa; phylum Arthropoda; class Insecta; order Hymenoptera; family Vespidae; genus Polistes; species Polistes dominula. The sequence goes on from NW_028301164.1 coordinate 2,470,203, forward strand.
CCCGAGGCCCCGCCTAGGCCCAACAGACAACATAAAGGCCCACCGGCTACGTCAACGTCTAATTCAGTTCAACCAGCGAGCGCTAATGATCAAAACAACAAACAGATGCAACAATCTTCCAGTATACTAGATCAAGTAAGCCTTTCCTAATTCGCGTGATCAACAGTTATGATGATGATGATGATGATCATCATCATCATCATCATCATCATCATCATCATCATCATTATGATATGATAATGATAATGATAATAACAACGATGTGTATTATATATATATATATTTGGGTATATTATATTTATACATTTTTTCTATGTTCCCCTATATTTGATTCCCCTTTTTGAATATTTTTACTCATTACTATCTTCTTCTCTTTACAAATCACACCCCCCCCCCTCAACCTACATGTATATTTCCTATATCTTTACTATTACTATTACTAGTACTACTATTACTCGCTTTATTATCGTTGACCTCATCCTCTTCATGCTAGAGTATTTTACAGCGTCTTGTGCCTTGTACAAAAAACAAAAAAGAAATAAAAAAAAAAAAGAGAGAAGAGAAAAAAGGTAAAAGAAAAGAATGTTAACGAGACGTGCTTATGAAAAAGAAAAGATTCCTCTTAGAAATGACTATGATATTGAGAATTAAAGTATTATTATTTTTGTATAATTTCAGGCACTGTCGATTGAGAGTGACAGCGACGACGATCTTGAAGATGCTGGTAGTAACAATCTAAGGAACGATGGTACACTTCTTGCTAGCGATCCACCTAAACCTCTGTAAGTAGGATATGTTAATTTATAGAACATTATAACTCTTATAGCTCATAAAATAATTATTACCTAACTGGGTCATGTTCACGTTCGTTTCTAAAAAAAAGGAAGGAAAAAGAAAGAAGGAAAAGAGAAGAGAAGAAAAGAAAGAAAAAGAAACATGAAAGTTATGATAGAGAGAGGGGATAAGTGGTAGGAGGGGTTGGATTCGTATCATTAACGTCAAGTGGTAGAATAATTATTATGACTGTAATGAAATTGTCAATTTTACCAGGTGTGTGGTTGTGTGTGTGTGTGTTTCTTTTTCTTTTTTTCTTTTCTCTAATCTACTTTGTTTTATTTTTTCAAATGAAAATTAATATTATTTATATTTCGTTTCATCTTTCATCATGTGTGTACGCCAATCATCATCATCATCATCACCATCATCGTCATCATCGTCATCATCGTTATCACCATAATGCAACCCCCGCCCGCCCGTCCGTGTGCTTCTCTTCTTCGACATACGCTTTTATATGGGGGTGTGCCGTTAATCGTCGGGGACTCTTCTTCTTTCATGGTCTCTCTCACAACAATTATTCCTCCCCAACGCATATCATCGAATATATACGTCATCGAACAAAAACCGCAACCACCATCAACAACCACCACCACCACCACCAACCACCCCATCGTTATGTTTAACATCGATCTCTACGGTACGGCACGTCTGATTTACCTGCGGCAGTCCCGAATTTTTCTCCTTTCAGGCCATCCTCGGATTCATCGTCGTCATCCTCGCACAATGCTCAGAATTCCCATCACGAAGGTAAGCCAAAAGGTAGGACATCGTCGATTAAACTATTATTTCATAATTTATAATTTATAATTTTTAATTTTCTTTTTTTCTTCTTCTAATGTTTATTTAATTTTTACTAAATTTACGAGACAAATTGATAATAAGATACGTTTTTTTATATCTTTTGCTGGAAATTGGAAAGTTGTATTTTTATTTATAATAATAATTAATAAAAATAAAATATATAATATATTTATGTAAATATAATTGTAATATTAATGTTTACATAAATAAATTATATATTATTATAATATATTAATATTTTATATTTTATATATATATATTTATATTATAATATTAATAAATTATATTAATATATATATATATATATATATATATATATATTATATTTATGTAAATGTAATTTACATAAATGTATAAATTTATAAAAAATTTTACATTGAAAATATTTAATTTTAAAATAAAAAATATAACTAATTTATTTTTAATTATATAAAATATTTCAACAAAAATTTTATCATATAAAATATAAATATATATAATGAATTTTAAAATATACAAATTGTCTATCTTGTTAATTAATTTCAGGCACTTGTCGATTGATTAATTTAAATAATAAAACAAAATCATGTTAATTTAATTCAATTACGATAAATATTTAAGCTCGTTAATAAACACAAGTATACTTATTTAGAATTCAATTTTGAAATATATGAAAGAATATCAATTAGAAAATAATTGTTAATATTAATGTATATATTTGATTTAATTTGTATTTAAAACTTTTTCTAGGTGGTGCACCAAATCGACCATTACCACCAACGCCAGATGAGGAAGAATCCGGTGATCGTACACTAGTCATGAAACGAGTGAGTACAATTTTTTCAAGTCAATTGTGCAAGCTAACAAAATACCACCCTTTACGTAGCCTATACATACATACATATATATGTATATATATATATATATATATATATATATATATATCGATCTATGGACAGAGCTACTAATAATAATTATAACGGTACAAATTATTAATATGTTAATATGTACATTGAGTGTATGTGGAACCTATACATTTGTTCTATGTAATATCACGTTTTTTGGTAGATTGCGCAAACCGTTCGCGATCTTTTTTTTTCGTACGAACGAAATCCCCATAGATACGTTTAAAACTCGTTTTCTTTTAAAATAACCATAACAATGATTAAATTATACAAATTGTTCTATTCTTCCATATCAGTAGTATTAAGGAAGTAAAAACAAAATCAAATACAAAATCAAATATAACAATCCTGTAAATGTTTATGCAATTTCGTACAATGCGACAACGCATTTTTTTTTTTTTTTTTTTTTTTTCTAACAAAAATTATCATCATTGATTCATCGTAATTTCAATATCTTATCTTACGTTAATATTTTACATTTAATAAATAATCAAACACAAAGTCTTCCTTTTTCCTTCGTACGAGAGAAAAGAAACAAAAAAAAAAAAAAACCGAACGGACGAATTGCGTGGTGGCTCATACGTTTTTTATTTTAATTTTTTTTTTTTTTTTTATTTTCTTGTTCTTTCTGCACCTATCTCGTACATTGACTGATATCCGGAACTAATTCAATGGTGTATCTATATATATATATATGATCGTTCGCTGAATCAACCCCTTCAGCCATATGTTCATGATCAATGACTCGCCGTGACTGAAAACCTTGTACGTTGAAAGAAAAAAAAAATTACTGTGGTGCATTGCCTTGTGTCTGTACTTTTGTCGCTGTCGTACGGTATCCACCCTCAACACCTCACCCCCACACCCCCACCCCAATCACTCTATCTCTCTTCACCCTGCACCAATCATACACGATCGATAAATACATTTCACCATCGTAGACTATGCTGCACCGATGGTGGAGACTTCCCTTAATCAACCTAAACACGCGAATGCTTTCTTTAATACATCCTACACACGTACACACATATATAAATATGTATATATAAATATATATACATATATATATATATATATAAACACACAGGGAGAGGTTAATAATACGATCTAAGACTATTTCACGCTAATCTTCTGGGTCTTTATGGGTTTATTATCTTTGTTTCTTTTTTTCTTAAAGTAGAAGATAAAGTGTGTTGTATACGTAAAGTAGATGATAAAGAAAGAACGAAAGTAAGAAAGAAAGAGAAAGAAGGAAGGAAAGAAAGAAAGAGAGGAGAGAGAGAGAGAGAGAAAGAGAGAGAGGGAGAGATAGATAAAGAAAGAAAGGAAGGAGTAAAAGAAAGGATTAAGAAGTTCAATTGAGAACTTCACCACCGGTTAGCAAGTATAGTCGGTCCTTTCAGTAAAATGTCGTTTACATATATCCACCCACCACTACCACTACCACCCAAAAAAAAAAAAAAAATCTCCAGCACAATCTCTTCTCACCTATCACATTGTTATTATCGCACGTATCTTTTTTTCTTGTTTTTTTTTTCTCTGTCATCGTACCATTACCCTCGTCGCCGTGCGCGCCTTTAGAAACTTAGTCAGACATCAGACGATCGTGCAACGGCTAGCGACAACCGCCGCTCAGAGATAGACGAGCAGCTCCTTCTGAAGGAGTGGGACTTCACCCGCTTCTTTCAGGGTTTTAACGAAAGGTTGGATAAAATGAAACAGGAGCAGCACCAGCAGCAAGATGCTGCGACATTGGCGGCGGCATCGGCTACGGCGACGGTGACAACGGCGGTTGGTTCGAGCAAATCCGGGAGCGATGAACGTTCCTCTTCTTCTGGTGAAAGAACGCTTAAGAGGCAGGAGCAGTTAGCACGTAGGAAATACGAGCACCATCACCAACAACAACAACAACACCACCAGCAGCAGCAGCAGCAGCACCATCATCACCAGCAGCAGCAGCAGCATCATCTTCATCAACAACATCAAAAACAGCAACAACAACAACAACAACAACAGCAGCAACAGCTTAAAGCTGTTCACAGACGACAAGAAAGCGACTCGAAAGTTGGTAACACGTCGAGCGCGTTCGCCCGCGCATTTCGTCGTGAAAATTCCGATTTTTCCCATCAACGAGGCACTCCGCTTATCTACAAAAATCGGATTCCTCAAGGTCTAGCATATTCGCGAGCGGTAATCGACGTGGCAGCGAGATAAGCGTAGCAGGAATAGTCGGTAAGAAGGGTAACGGACTTAATACCGGTGAGCCCGTTCTCACTGACTTCTCCTTTGGACGTGACGGGCCCCAAAGGCCTAGGAGAGAAAAAACAGAGAGCGAAATCGTCTTCGGTAACAGGCACGAGGCGAGGAGACTCGACTTCGGGCGCAATAAAGACGATACTACAAGGAGACGCAGTTGTAGACCTTCAGATGCGGCCCTGGCCGTGTCGGATGACGCCGGAACGATTAAATCCACGGCCAGTACAACGGCTAGCGAGTACAGCCCTGTTGTCACCCAGGTCAGTCCCACCTGCGAGTCCTGCCTGTGTGCTTGCCTGAACTCTTCTACCAAAACCACCACCCCCCATTATATTCCAAAGTCAATTCGACCCTTCCGATATAATAACCATCACCCTCATTTTCTTCTTATTCATCGTCATATTTTTCCCTTTCAACAAATTGACCTTATAACCCTCCTCCTTGACCTTCGTATACTGTTACTACTACTGTTATTACTGTTACTACTATTACTATTATTACTGTCCTTAACCCTTTCCGGTGTCTATCGATATTCGATTTATACGTATTTATATACCTTCCCTTCGTTTCGTAGTTAATTTTTTTAATCATTTTTTATCATATTTCAACGCCATCTTCATTTATATAAATATTGTAATTACAATAACGAAGTTTATATTTTTATTGTTATCTCCCCTTTGAGTATTGTCGATCGATTCGATCATCAATTCGAACAACTCTATCGTACCCTTTTTTTTTTTTTTTTACTATTAGGTGCATCTTGATCATTTCTATCTTTTATTTTAATAACATATATTATTTATTTGAAGTAAAGGATAAGGCTTGGATAATTATTAAACGCATATAGTTGTTGCAATTTAGAAATAAATGTTTAGAATATTATTTAGGATTAATTCGAGACGATTATTGATAGACACCATAATTCCGCATTGACAAAATCATTCCTTTTATTATTTATTTTTTTTTTTTTATACATTTTTCACTTAATTTATTTATAATTTCCATTATCCAAAATCCCAATGGCATATTATTATTATAACGTTCACTATAGAAGGCTAGTCAGCTACCGCTCGAGTTTTAGGCGCATACTACTACTACTACTACTACTACTACTACTACTACTACTATTATTATTACTTATTATTTATTATTATTAATATTATTACTATTATTATTATTATATAATTCCTATGTACTACCAACCCCTTACCCTAACTCTGATCCCATTATATATAAATATCATCAAAGTTGATTTTTTCACAGTTTTGGATACAAGTAGCAGCGAGATATACTATATATATAATTAATATTAGTGCTACCAGTGCTATTAACTATTAATACCAGTATTATATCATCTAACTATCGCTACTACCTTCTCTATTTAAAATATCAGTAGATTTTCTATGATAATTCATTTTAAGATTCTTCAACGAATCTTTGAAGAGTAATTATAGATATTTTATAACGATTATGTTATTTAATTAATAACTATTGTCATTAACTAATAATACTACTACCACCATCACCATCACCATCATTACTAAATACTATTACTATTATTATCACTATTACTATTAACTAATATTTCCAATTTTTCTTATTCTTTTCTTCTTTCATTTTTTGTTATCTTCTTTTCTACGATCTATATTTACTTACACTACAATATTGCTTAGGAGAAAGGAAGTCTTACGCTGCTAATACTATTCCTAAACATCCCCTCCCCCCTTTTCTCCCCCCATGCCTATTCATTGATCTTTGTGAAAAAGAAAAAAAAAAGTATCAAAGAAACCATACGAATTTTTTATTTTAAAGTATGAGCACCGAATTATAAATTAATTATTTATTACAGTCATTTAATTATGACGATTTATGGTATTTATGATTCTTAAGAATCTTTTTCTATTTTATTTACAAAAAAAAATTTATTAAATTTTAAAATATTAATTAAAACCTTTAAATTATATTATATCGTCTATTTAAATGTCATAATTTATATATATATAAATATTTAACTTAAATTAAATTAAATTTTTATATATATATATATTACTATATTATTAAATAATATTAAATATTAAAATATGAAAAAATAAAATATTAAATTAAATTAAATTAAATTTTTATGTATATTAAATTTTATATATATTTAAATTAATTTTATAAAAAAAAAAAAAAACACACAAAAGGTGCATTCACAAAAAACAATCCAATCCGCTTTTACAATAATCCTGTTTTTATTTTTTATTTTTGGATCCTTTTCGATTTTAAATTTGACCAATTCAATTTCCTAATCTCGAATGTGTTAAAAAAAATTTTTTTAAAACAAACGAAATAAAATAAAGATGGTACGTTTAAAACCGTGCACCAAAACCACCACCGAGTCCTTTCTTCAGTGACGTTTGTTACGTGACTACTTACTACTACTATCATTCCCCTTGTTGTAAGTGCCTGGACGCAGGATTAACAGCATGGAATTTGTCTTGAGGGCTAGGGGAGGGTTATGGGAAAATATTTGATTCGTCTCGTCTCTTCAGATCAAAACCATACATGGGTTATACTTTGAACAAATTCAGAGATTATGTGGTACAATGCTTTCATCGCTACTACTGCAAACAACAAAAACTACCCTCATCGCAACGACACGTCGCGGGATTGGTTTTTGGGGGATACAAAAATTATTGCTATAAACATAAAAAATAAAAATATAAAAAATTGCATATAATATTTATCATCATTTAAAAATAAATTTATACGTTATTGTTACGTATATATTTGTTTTTTAAATAATAATACTGTTCGTTTTTCGTTTAATATTTTTTAACGTTGCAAATTTAATTTAATTTAATTTAATTTAATTTAATAATAAAATTTGATTATTAAATTTGAAATTTGTTATCACAATTAATTAAATTAAAACAAAATGTATTATTTTAAATAATTAATATTAATATTAATTGTATAATAAATATTAATATAATATAATATAATATTAATTTATTATAATTAAAAAATTTTTAATTACAATAATTTAATATAATAATTAATATACATTTATTATAAATATAATAAATACTAATTTAATTATTTAAAATGAATAATATTGCAATATTATTTAAAATTATTAACAAATAAATTATTTTAATTTGATTAATTTAATACAAATTTCTTAACATTGATTTCTTTCATCCTTTTTTTTTTGTTTTTTCTTTGTTTTTTTTTTTTTTTTTAAATTAAATTACTAAGATCAATGAAATTGATAATTTAAAATCATCAAAAAATAATTTAAACACATTACATGTATCTCATTCTTTTTAATTTTCTTAATTTTCAATTTAAGTTTCTTTTTATTATCTTTAATACTATAATATAATTAATAACAAAATATGTATTTAATAATGAAGATAAATTTTTGCAACGTTAAAATAATGCTTCGGTTGTAGTAATTTTACAAAGGTTTCGAATGGAGGAATAATTTTACAAAACTTATCGAGAGAAATTTCAGAAAAAAAAAAAAAAAAATAAAAGAAAAGAAACAAACAAACTAACAAATATTTTAAGGCTTGTAATTAATTGTGCTTTTTATTATTCGACAAATCGTCGTCATCTTCGTCATCGTCGTCGTCGTCGTCGTCGTCCTCGTCGTCTCTTGGCTGTATGGGTTTAATTAATTAATTAATTAATTAATTAATAATTAATATTTCTGTGACTAACTGTGATAATGACGTTCTTTTTTATTTACACTTCGATTAATAATCGCTCAAATTGTTTGTTTATATTTTAACAAGATCCAGACCATAATAATTAATATTGTTTTTCAATCAAAATTATTTGATCAATATGTTTAAATCGTATATAAATAATATTTGTTCAATAATTATTCATTTAATTTAAATATTAATAGGTAGACGAAATTGTAAATAATTTCAATGTGTATTTCAATTAATATTAATTGGTCTTGATCTTGTTATAAAAATATTCTTCGAGCTGCTATACAATAACAATTTACTAACAAAATGCAAAAACAAATTCATATATATATATAATAACTAAATATTAATCGTATATTTAAATATTTTATATAATAGAATTCAACGATCTTCAAAGATATACATACATTCGTACAAAAAAAAAAAAAAAAAAAAAAAAACAAATAATACCAAAATCATCCTAATATTAAAAAAAAAAAAAAAAAAAAAAAAAAAACGTACAATCCACACTTTCCTAAATTCCTATTAATATTTTCTACCATAAAAATTCAATGATAACACACAGAGATCATGGATTATTGATCATTATCTCAACATGATCGAACTGTCGAACGAGTGTGGGTGACACTTTGTATATTTTTTTTTAACTACAAAAAGAAAAAGAAAAAAGAATTCATCTCGAATCAAAAGCTACGAAGAGATCAACCAAGTACGACGATCCTTTTCTATATTTTCATCTTCCTTCACCATCATCATCACCATCATCACCACCAACCCTCACCCCTCCTCTAAAACGAAGAAAGTAATAAAGTAAAAGAATGAAAGAAAATTAATGATGTTCGAAGTGTTTTTGCGTGTGTCTCTTTGTGCTAATAAATTTAAACAGCAAAAAAAAAATAAAATAAAATAAAATAAATAAATAAAAATAATAAACCATTCGTCTTGGAAAAGTGCTGGCTGGCATGGTCGTGAATTGATTGAGAAAAAAAAGAAAATATACAAAAGAATTAAAGATAGATACACGTTGAAATAAAAATGGTGTATCATCTCTTTCATGAGAGTAAAATTAAATGGAGGGGGAGGAAAAGTTATTCATAATGAGAAGAATTTTGTTAATTAAAATTGAAGAAGAGGAGATCTACTGAAAAAAAAAAAAAAAAAAGAAAATGAAGGATCAATTTTCAGAAGGACCATACAATTGGGGAATTAATAATAATAATAAAAAAAAAATAAATAAATAAATAAATAAATGAAAGATAAAAAATAGAACAAAAATAAATTAATGAAAAAGAGAAAAAGAGAAAGAGAAAGAG